>NC_056735.1:606748398-606850898 GCF_019279795.1 Protopterus annectens
TGTAACAGAGACCTGGATAAAGGCAGCAGGAAGCACCCCTGCAGTACCAGCCTATAATTAATTCCACAACTTTTGTCTGCAGAACGTGGACTGAAGCTCCAAAGGTGGTAGTATTTTCATATTTATTAAGGATGCACACATCTGCAGAGTGGTAGACCAACATTATGCATTACAGATCCTGCAGGCATAGCTGACATTGGGTAAGAAAGTAGTTCAGGTTGTAGCCTGCGATAGGTCCCCGTACATGTCCCAAGACACACACTCCATGTCCATAAACACCCTGGAGAATATTAGTGTCCAACCTAACACTATCATACTGGTTGACTTCAACTACCCCACCATTAAGTGGGAAAGCTATTCATGTACCGATGCACATTTTTATTTATTTATTTATTTTACATTTGTTAATCGGGGGTGTCTGACTGAGCCGAAAAGGCCCTTTTTCAACAGAGGCTGGGGAGAAAAGCTCCACAAAGAAAAATTACAGATACATTTAGTTATTTAGACATGATCAGTATACACACAAATTACAACAGACATGTTTTTACAGTGGTATGCAGCACATCAACAGTTACAGTGGAGAGAACAAACAAATATTAATTTAAAAATAAAGGTAATTAATAGATGTGTGGTGTATTGCTGAAATTTGGAACATAGGTAGAATATATACACAGTACACAGGTACAGTACATACATTGTAAATTAGCCAGTGTTTGTAAGTAAGATTGAAAACTATTATCAAGTACTCAAAATTTAGTATGTATACCTTATCCGCTTTCACTAGCCTGGGGAGCAATCATGGCACTGCCAACTCTGCTTGAGATGTTGCCTGATGAGGTCTTTAAAGGAGGCTTTGGATGATGTGTTTTGAATGCTAGTGGGGACAGAGTTCTATTTTTTAGCCACTGAACTACTATATAGTGCATCTCCAAAGCTATTGTAGCTGTTGGTGACTTCTAGTAGTAGTTTGCTTGATGATCTAAGAGGTCTTTTGTCTGAGTGATGTTGTACTAGGTTTTTGAGGACAGGACACTTATTGGGGAGGTAATAGAATGACAGAGGCAGAGCTGATTGTAGGTTAGGAGGTTGGGCAGTTCAGGCCAGTGGAGCTGTCTCAAAGCAGTACAGTGATGAGTTCTATATGAGCAATTTGCAGCAAAGCGGGCAGTTCTGTTATAGCAGGCTTCCATTTTCTTAGTTCAGTTTTGTTGCAATTAGTCAGAATGGGAGATGCATAGAGTAGGGTGGATAGAATTTGGGAGTGAGCAATGGCTGATCTTGTGTTGTTGGTAAGAAATGGTTTGATACGGTACAGTGATCCCAGTTTGGCATGTACTTTTTTAATAGTTAAGTTGAGATAACTATCAAATTTTAGGTGGGAGTCTTTGGTTATTCCCAATAGCTTAGCCTGTGCCACTGGAGCGTTTGGAGTAGCATTTGTGGAGTGGATAATGAATTGACTGTTATCAGTGTTTTTGTTAGAACTTTTCTTTGGCTTGAGGATAACTTGGGCTTTGGTAAGGTCGTTTTCAATGTCAGAGAATGCTAGTTGAGTTGTTTGCAGGAGGGTGGGAATGTTTTGTGCAGCACAGATTAAGGTAGTGTCATCTGCATACTGAATGATAGATGCATGCTGTGTGGAGGTATGGAGGTCATTTGTGAAGACTGTGAATAGTAGTGGTCCTAAGATAGAACCCTGTGGGACTCCTATAGTTATGGGCAACTGAGGAGAGAGAGAATTTTCCCATTTCACAGCTTGGTACCTGTCAGTTAAGTAGCTTTGGAACCAGGTAAGAGTGGAATTTAATAGGTGATATTGGTTTAGTTTGTTTAGCAGGATTTGGTGTGAGACTGTGTCAAATGCTTTGGACATATCTAAAAAAAGAGTTGACACATGTAGGCCTTCATTTTTGAGACAGTTTACTGTGTCTGCGAAGCAGAGGAGGGCTATAGTGGTACTATGGGCAGGTCTGTAACCATGCTGAGTAGGTGACAGGATGTTGCTGTCTAGGATATAGTTTAGCATTTGGGTTTGGATGCATTTTTCTAGGATTTTGGCCAGGGGGAGAGTAAAGCAATGGGTCTGTAGTTATTAAGTTCAGTGTAGGTCCCGCCTTTATGTATGGGACATAGGATATTTTCCAGAGTTTGGGCACATAGTTTTCAAGTGGAGACTGGGATAGCAATAGCATCTGCTGTGAGTTTCAAGAAATAGCTGGGGAGTAGGTCAGCTGCTGTAGATGAGATTTTTAGTTTGGAGAGCATGCTTTTGATTGAAGTGGTGGAAACTGTTTTGAGGGTAAAGCTTCTATTAGTGTTATTTGTATTGGGGTGGGATAGTGAGGAAGGAATTGTCCTGTGATACTAAGGATAGAATTGAGTTCACAAAGAGGGAGTTGAATTGTGTTTCGATGGGAACTTTAGTGTCAGGGGTGGTTGGTTTTTGGGTAGCCTTTTGGGTGGATTTTAGTAGCTGGTTTACATTTTTCCAAAATGTTTGGGGGTTGTGTTGGTATTTAGTTTGTAATGTTGTGTAGGAGGATTTTTTGTCCAGCCTAATGCATTTTTTTTGCATGGTTGCACAGTTCTTGGTACTTAGTTAGGCTTTTTGTTTCTTTGTTTTTTTTTGATAGTAAAGCCAGGCAGTGTCTCTGGACTTGAAGATTTGTTTGGTTTCTTTACTGAGCCAGGGGTATGTAGAGGTTCTAACCTTGATTTTGCACAATGGAGCGAAAGTGTCTAGGTGTTGTAGAAATGTTTTGTTGAAATATTCTACCGCCTGGTCAAGTGGAAGGGTTTTTAGGGGGGGTCCAGTCACAGTTGTTGAGGACCTCAAGAGAGAATTTTTTTGTGTTTCTAGTGGATATATAGTTAGTGGTTTTGCATATGCTTGTTCTACTATGTATAAAGTATATTATGTTGTGGTCACTTAAGGTGTCTGGGAGACTGCCTGTGTGAGGGTGCAAAGTGGGGCTGTTAGTTAGGACCCAGTCAAGGATGGATTCCCTTTTAGTTTTTTTATCACATCTAGTTGGAATTTGGACTAGCTGCTGGTAGACATGGAGATTTATTAGATTACTTGGTGGTTCTGATATACAGGTGAACCAGTCTAGGTTGAAGTCACCCAGAATAAGGGTTTCTTGTGAGTATGTGGAAGAACACCGGGATAAGAAGTCTTCAAGGCTAGCAGGTGTATTACCAGGTGGAATATAGAGCACAATTGTGGTGATGACCTTTTGAGGGTGAAGTTGAAGTTGTGAGATAAGTATGTCCCAATTATTGGGGGAGGGGTAGGAGTTTGGTATTTGACAGACAGTTAAGTTGGACTTGTATAGTAAGGCAGTTCCTCCCCCTTTACAAAGTGGTCTGTCTTGTCTAATGATATTGTAGCTGGTAGGGAGAACTTCTGAGTTAGCTATGTTTTTATTTAGCCAGGTTTCTGTTAAAGCAACTATGTCTGGGGAGTAGTGTGCTATTATGGCCTGGAGTTCAGCTATTTTATTTTTAATACTTCTAATATTAATATTTAGCATTAAAAGATGGTTGGTTTTGCTGCTGTTGTTGATTTGCTCAGGGATGAAGAAAGTGGGGGTGTTATGTTCTGACATTTGTGTTGGAGCAGTTTGTGTTGGACAGGATGGATTTGGGCTTGGTTTGGGGTGGATATCTCCACTTATGGTGAGCCTGGTGTTAAAATGGTGATACAGCTGTTGGGGTTTGGTGAGGAGTGTGAGAAAGTATTGTGTTTTTTTGGAGTAGGAATGAGAGCATATGTGTTTAGTTCTGAATTGGTCCTTTATGTAGTTCTTGAACAATTGTGGGCAGATATTATTATAATGCGTAATGTCTGTATATGAGAGTGCATAATGTAGTATTGTGCTACTAAGTTTAGGGATATTGCTAGTGATAACTTGTGGTGTTGTAAAGAATTATGAGAATACAGACTAAACTTAGTTGTGTGATACTCATGGTTATAAAGTTTAAGTTGGTTCTAGGTGGGGGGGCTGAATAGGAATTACAGGGTTGCACTATATGTGGATGGGGAAGTAGTGCGGGTGATGTAAAAAATGCCTAGTGGAAATGAGAGTGATTGGGAGTATTTTGTGTGGAGCAAGTTGGTGAGGTATAATGAGATATGACTTGAGGAGCTGTGATTGGTGGAGGTGATGTGAGGGTGAGCTGTGGGTGTGGCTGTAATTACTATAAATGTAGAGGTAGTGCATGTGGGAGGGAACAGGGGGCAGGCAGAACAGAGTCCACCAAGACAAGAGAAAAAAGTAAGTATTACTTTACAAATCTGAACACTTTAGACAAATTCCTGATGTCTAATGGCTTACCAGCAAGCAGAATGTAATTGCTGAAGAGCACTTGTGTCCTGGTGGGAGACTAGAAATTTAAAGATGGCTCCATGCTCAGCAGGATTCTAATATAGACTTAGCATTGGGGGAGGGAGATAGCACAAGGTGTGTAGACCAGGTGGAATGCAAAGAAACCAGAGAGTGGCAATCAGTGGAAATCAGTGAATGCCTCAGAGGGGTAAGTAATAATTCAAACTACCTGTAAAGTGAAGGAGAGAAGACACAGCAAAGTTTATTAAGGTTGGGAGTGTGTCTTCACATTGACTTGCTGATTAGTAACCAGTTTGTGTACAGATTAGGGTAGGGAGATACATTAGCAATGAAGGGGAATGTATAGAGATGCAAATAAACAGGTGGGCCTCCACGTGATATAAACTAAGGCAGAAAGCACTGAGAGGACTGTTTGATGGTTAATTTATTCACAGGGATCTGAATTAAATGTATACTGTCTATTGGAAAGTTAGGATTACTGTACTAGCTGGGGGGAGGACACAAGGCTACAACAGTCAGTTTTATTAGCAAGCTGAGGAACTACTAAGAAATACTGCTAATGTAATAGATCCACTCTCATAAAACATACAAGTAGAATGCCTGTGTGGACTGACCCTGCTCTTGAGGCTCAAAATGTATATCCTTGTTTAGTTTGCAGTAGTGATTCCTTCTTATACTGTATGGGTGAAGTGGTAGGCACAGACTGCAGATTTGCTTGTGTGTGCTCTGAAGAGAGAGAGAGAGAGAGAGAAAAAAGAGAGGATGAAGCTAGTAGGAGACAAAGACAGGTCAAAGGAAGTAATGAGGAGATAGGAGGGTGTAAAATATACAAGTCTGAGGATAGTGTGGATAAAGCAGGAGAATAGATGCTACTGCTACAGTTTGAGAGTGCTTCAACAGTTTCCACATCACAGTGCCATAACTTAGTTTGGAAACAGGTTAATACATAATGCACAATAAATTTATCAGCCAATTATTCTGTGCATACAAGAAAAAGGAAAATGAACAATGAACAGCACAGCTGAAGCAGTAGCAGATACAACTGTAGTGCTAAATCAGTAAATACTGTTTCTAACTCCAACACTAAGTCAATTAGATTTACATTACAGGTATAACAGCAGTTTTAGTACATCATAGTAGCATAGAGACAATATAGCTTCAGTGGTAGTGTCAGTAAAAACACAATTCCTGAATGACAGAATCAACCAGTTAAATAAACAAATAAGCAGATCAGTAGTCAGGAATCAGAAAAATGAGTACTAATTGTATAGATCCAAATACAGCAAAAAGTAAGTATTACTTTACAAATCTGAACACTTTAAACAAATTCCTGAGGTGTAATGGCTTACCAGCAAGCAGAATGTAATTGCTGAAGAGCACTTGTGTCCTGGTGGGAGACTAGAAATTTAAAGATGGTTCCATGCTCAGCAGGATTCTAATATTTGCAGTAGTGATTCCTTCTTATACTGTATGGGTGGAGTGGTAGCCGCAGACTGCAGATTTTCTTGTGTGTGCTCCTGCTCTTGAGGCTTAAAATGTATATCCTTGTTTAGTTTGCAGTAGTGATTCCTTCTTATACTGTATGGGAGGAGTGATAGCCGCAGACTTCAGATTTGCTTGTGTGTGCTCAGCATGCATAATCTAATTGCTGATGAGCAATTGTGTCCTGGTGGGAGACTAGAAAGAGACATGCCCATCACATCGACCCGGTCCTTCCTAACATGGGCGAATATTGCTCTACACCAATAGTCAGCACCTCACTTGTTATATCTGAACAGAAAGTAGTCACCTTTGAAAATCCACAGCCATCCTACCCCCCACTGCACAGGTAACCACCATGAAAAGCCTTTCCAAAGCTAACTATGGCCTCATAAAATCAGAGATAACTAACCTCACAGCAGCCTTGCAAATGGAGACTAGTTGCATGACAGCTGAATAAAACAACAATGCACTATGAACATGTACACAAATGCATGGATACCACCTTACTCAATACAACCAGGACCATCCCCTCCTAAAAAAGGAAGCTGATCTGGTGGTCCCCTTCCATAAAGAAACTGTACAATAGAAAGGAGGGAACTGATATGGAATAAGGTAAAGCCCCAAGACAGGAAATAAACCCTTATCAGCCTCAATGAATAGTTGAGATCCCTCATGAAATACTACAAAGTTAGCTGTGAGAACAGACGTGGAACACATATTAAAGACAACCACAAGGCCTCATACAGGTATGTAAATAATCTCCATGGCAATACCAAGAATTGTTCTGAGCTACTAGACAATGGTACCTCCCAGACTGAGCCAACAAATAATGCCAATATACTGGCAGGCATCTTGAGTTCAAACATTACCCCTCACTCCCCTCCAAAGGACCAATCACAATACCAGTACATCACCAGACACCGAGTATTACTGCAGCACAGGTTGCAACACTACTGTCCAAGGCCAAGAATACAGCTTCTATGAGACCTGAAAATATCTCTGGCTGTGTTCTACATGAACTACAGAGTGACCTGGCACCTTATCTGTGTGCCCTGTTCAAGCACAGCCTCACCTCAGGCTTTGTTCCTACTGAATTGTGCACTGCTACAGTCACCCCTCTCCACAAACGAGGTGTAACTACAGACCCTGGGAAATACTGCTCCAACTGCCAGCCAAGTCTGTTATGTGACGCTATGGAAAGCATCATCATGCACCTAATAAACAGGGATATGGGAATCTGCAGACTCAGGATTCCACTCAGTTTACCTTTTTGAAGGGTAGGTCATACCTGCTCATTCAACCTGGTCATCCTCTTGCCATCAGTCACCTGAGCTGTGGATGAAGACAAGGTGAAACATACAGCCTACATTGATCTGGCCAAAGACTTGGATAACATTCCCCACTCACAAAGCTTGGCATCAACCCCTATATCACTAGGTGGAAACAGAGACACAAACACAGGGGTAGATTGTACATACTGCTGTCATACATTGAGACAGTTGCAGATGTCACTGGGTTTGTTGTAACATCCTTTATGAGGAATATGATGTCGGTAATAGCAATAGATGTGAATATTTACTGACTGCATTCCCCAGAGTCCACAACTGATTTACCAAGGACACCAACTGTTTGGTGAACACACAAATCATGACAGGCAGACATGTGGCCAGTCTGTGGTCAGTGTGCCAGTGGAGAGGTGTGTCAGAGACATATCACTGTGAGTTGTGATGTCACACACTAAATGCATGTCCACACAAACCATATCAATCTATCAATCCACCATGTGTATAACAGCACTGATGACATAGAATCTGTTCACATATTTGGGGATATGTCCCCCATGTTGGTTGGCTGTCTCCACATGTCCTGTCCTGTGATGTATTGCCACCCACTGTATGTGAATTTGTAGGCCACCACCTCTGTAATGTTTCTCACACAGGCAAGGAAATGGGGCAAGGCCCACATTAAGGAATGTCCCATATGTCAGAACTAGCAGCAGTGTCCAGGCCCACAGCACAATACAATGAGGGAACCTACATAGTGGTATGGCCATAGCAATACCTGACATCTGCACATCTGTACAAAGGACAGACAGAAAGTAGATTGCCAACAGATTATGCATTAGGATGAATGTTTTGAAAGATACACGTCTGAAGCCGAAAGGTATGCCGTTACTACATGACAGCAGTCCTCAATGACATATCCAAACAACATAGTAGTCTACAGTTAATATCAACATATCAGATCAATATCCAATAGGAGATACATATAAACATACAGCTCAAACACCTAAAACAAGATACTCAGTACTCAGAGTCCAGCTTTGCATGCAGGGGTATATGGTTTCAGTACTACAATCTGCAATGTACTCTTACTTGAAAAAGCACTGTTAAAAGTACTAACGTAGTGATGCCATATGTGTTAAACTATTTCTGTCAACCAGTGCACTGTAGCTGGTGTAACATGCAAGTCTGACTGCATATAACCTGGGATCCTACCCATGTATTTAACAAATCCAAAGAGAAAAGATTGTGGTACTACCCATGTATGTCCAGGTGTCCCATACAGAATACTCATACCCCTTGCTACTGTAATGACAGCACAGAGAAGCATATTACGTAGAGGGAATTAAGTACACTTATTAAAGATGTCATTACCCTGCTCTTTTATCAGACTGGAATGTGATCACTGGTTACCAGGGCTAAGATGTGCTTAGCAGGTTTCAGCATTGCTTAAATGTAAATTCTAAGCAGATTTGTGCACTGGTAAGTGAAGCCTAAACAGTGTAAGCGTCCATTCATTTAACCATACATTATCACCGCTTACCATCGGGCAAACTCACGCAAACATGCTCAAAGCTGCTCAAAACTGCCTTAATCACTGTGTATCCAACAGTCCTTGCTCTGCCAAGCAATAAAATAAACAACCCTTGCAGGTTTTGAGCTCAGGACCCTGCACACCATAGCCTACGCAATTTACCAGTAGGCCACCTAAGCTGTATTGCTTGAGGATGTTTTCTCAAATATACCCTTCATTACAGCCAGTTTATAATACGGAAAAGACAAGAGTGCAATTAGGAAGCATTGGTATCTATAAATATATATACATACAATACATACCCAGTCACACATGGTACCATCACAACTTCAAATCATACACATACTCACACAAAGACATACTCGGAGGCTCTGGTCAAAAATTTACCAAAACAGCAGAGGCCACCAAAGCAGACACCCAAACAACTACCACCTCACGACCCAACACATGCAACACATAGACCACACAGTCAGAGTGTCAAACAGTCACAGCCCTTAAGGCCAAACAAAATGCCAGACACACTTGTCATTGGTGATTCCATAGTCAGACACACTGACGCCCCGCTCACCAGACTGAGTAAGGAGAAGGTCACAGTAAGCTGCCTGTTGGGCGCTAGAATCCACATAACACAAGCACTCAGGTCTCTCAACAGCAGGTACAAGTGACTCAGTCATTGTCCACGCTGGTGTCAACGACCTGAGATACTCCTGGACTACATGAAAAGGGACGTCGAGGAGCTCTCTGATTATGTAGCCCAGGCAGGTATGACCCTGACCTTGAGCGGTATCCTACCTTCACCTAGAATGATGCCACAATACAGTGATAAGATGATCAGCTTTAATAATTGGCTTAAATTCTGGTGTCATTCAAAGGGGATCCAATGTCTGTCTGCCTGGGATGACATGCTGGACAAGCCACGCTGCTTCGCAAGGGACGGCTTGCACCTGTCACCCCTGGGCTTCCGGATATTGGCAAAGGCTCTTGCCACCCCCATAGTGCCTTTTTTAGGCAAGGCTCAAATTCTAAACCTACCACCCTAGAACACCAAAAAGGAAAAAAACTAAGGGTAATGCTGCTCAATGCCAGAAGTCCCAATCTCAAGATGCACGCACTCGAGGCCCTTCTCAATATGGAGAACATCGATGTCTGTGCTGTGACAGAAACCTGGTTCAAGGCTCCTGAGAGCACCCCAGCACTAACAGGTTTCAACTCATATCATCGTTCCGCCCCAAAATCCGGACAACACCAAGAAAGGAGGGGGGGGGTGTCCATATTCATAAAGGACACCCACACCTCAAGGTTGGTGGCAACGCACGATGCATCGGAGACCATCCAGGTGCAATTAACCATAGGCAAGACTGCTCTGCAATTTGTAGCATGTTACAGGCCACCCTCTCAAACTCAGGAACCTCACATGGCCTTCCTGAAAACATTGGAGGGATAAATGTATCTCCAAACACCATCATACTAGGTGACTTCAACTACCCTAATATAGACTGGGAACACTACTCAAGCCCGAACACTCTAACCCAAAGATTCCTGGGCTTCATAAACTCAAATGCCATGGAACAACTAGTCACCATCCCCACAAGAGGTGAAAACATACTTGATCTCATCATCACGAACATGGGATCAAAATGTTCAACACCGGAAGTATACCCCTCACTGGTGAGATCAGATCATAAACTAATCTCGCTGGAGGTCCTCATCCCGCCCCCACCTGAAACAAAAAAGACCACAGTGAAAAACTTCTCAAAAGCCGATTTCACACTTCTAAAAACTAGTGTGGTCTCCTTTAAGGCCCCTGAGCCAGTGGTAAACATTACTCAAACCGCTGAATCACTTACAAATGCCTTCTACCAGCACCTACAGGACTGCATGGATCAGGCAATCCCAAACAAAACTAAGACTCTCTGTACCAAAGGCAAGCGTCCCAGTCTGGTGGACCCCAGCCATAAACAAGCTCTACAACAAAAGGAGGAAGCTACTACAAGATAGAGCAAAATCCTTGAAAGGTAAGACACCTTTGATCATTATAAGTAAAAAACTAAGAGCGCTCATAAAATCATCCAAGGCAAATTTTGAGAGAAAAATCGCCAAGGACTCTAAAGACAATCATAAGGCCTTCTTTAGCTATGTTAGAAACCTAGGAGGAAACTCCCAGATATTCTCAGAATTAGTTCAAAATGATGTGAAAATTACTGAACCTACACACATTGCTAACATACTGGCTGACAGGTTCAGTGCAAACTTCTCCCCCTCCCCAAAGGAGAGATATCTATTCCAGAGGATTGTAGCCCCCAAACATCTCCAACGCCCAGGTGAGAACTGCCCTCACTAAGGCAAAAACACAGCATCCATGGGACGGATGGTGTCCCGGCTGTGTGCTTCATGAACTCAACGAGGAATTAAACCCACAGTTAGGACAGCTGTTTAATCTTAGCCTCACCTCAGGATCACTCAAGGAGTGGCGCACGGCAACTGTGGTCCCACTTCATAAGGCGGTGCCTCCACAGACCCTGGAAATTACCGCCCCATTAGCTTGACAAGCCTTATCTGCAAAGCCATGGAGAGGATCATAATGGAACTCATAAATAAAGACATAGGAACTTGCAGACTTTGGATCCAACCCAGTTTGGCTTTGTCAAAGGCAGATCCTGCCTCTTAAACTTGGTTGACTTTTCGAGACAGTCACCAAGGCCATTGATGAGGAAAGGCAGTCCATACAGCCTACCTCGACCTGGCAAAGGCCTTCGACACAATACCCCACTCAGGTATCATCGAAAAACTCATCAGCTTGAATGTAAACCCATACATCACAAGATGGGTTGCAAACTGGCTAAGCGACAGAACCCACAGGGTCAGAGTTGCTGGAGCCATGTCAGACTCAAAGCCTGTCACAAGTGGTGTCCCACAGGGCTCAGTCCTGGGTCCACTCTTGTTCGGCATCTACTTTTCTGAAGTACAAGCAAACACAGGAGGGTTATGGCTGACAAAGTTTGCAGATGACTGCAAACTGGGCCATAGTCGAAAACACATCTGACACAGATATCCTCCAGAAGGGCCTCACAGAAGCGGATAACTGGTGCCAGAGTCATGGCCTGAAGTTAAACGCCAAAAAATGCATAGTCATACCCTTCAAAAACAAGGTTACCCCTAGCTACCATATAGGTGACAATCCACTGAGCACAGAAAAAGTCATCAGGGATCTGGGGACCCAAGTTGACAGTAGTCTTTCGTTTGACACTCATGTTGCTAAAGTAGTTAGGAAAACCTTCTATATCGCCCACCTGATCATGAAGGGATTCACATCTAGATCAAGGGAGGTCATCGTCCCCTGTACTCATCACTCATTAGACCTATGATTGAGTACAATGCCCGTTCGGAATGTATCTGACCAGACACCTGATGCAGCTTGAAAGGCCCCAAAAGTTCCTCACCAAAAGGATAAAGGGTCTCAAAAATATGTCTTATGCTGCCCGACTGAAAGAACTCCAGCTTTATTCAGTCTCATACCGCTTGCTCAGAGGTGACCTGTGCCTGACATATAAGGCCATGTCAAACCCAAATTTGATGAATATGCTTCACCTCAAAAAATCTAGATCCCTCAGAACCACAAGGGCGGGAGACTTAAACCTTGACACGGTTATAAATAGAATGTGCTGGAGGGACAGATTCATCACCCAGAGACTCCCTATGCTGTGGAACAAAATCCCGGTACATGTGAGGCAGAGCACCTCGCTGGCCTTGTTCAAGAGGAATCTTGACCAATGGATGGGAGATCGCAGATATACCCCAGGGATTACTTCAGTGTCACTGCTTGACAGAGGCACAGAAAAATGATAGGCATAGTTTTTATTCAAACTAAAGGGGTGGCGAAAGCCACATAACTATGGGCTAGGCTTATAAATGCCCTTGGGCAGATAGCCTAGTATGAACCTATGAACCTATGAACCTATATATATATATATCTGAATAGAAACATACATAGAGAGAGAGTGAGATACCTTGGGAGTTCCATATATGTGTACACCAATATATAGATATATTATCAATACATACTGAGCTGTATATATATATATATACATATATATATATATATATATACATATATATATATATATATATAATATACATACATATATATATATATATATATATATATATATATATATATATATATATAATATACATACATACATATATATATATATATATATAATATATATATATATATGCATATATATATATATATATATATATATATATATATATATATATACACACACACACACACACACACACACACACACACACACACACACACACACACACACACACACACACATATATATAAATATATATATATATATATATATATATATATATATATATATATATCTGTATATATATATATATATATATATATATATATATATATATATATATATATATATATATATATATACTAAGAATGAAAACCACTTGGCACAACAGGACCCGGAAGCACGTAAACAAAGGCTTTCAAAATAAGCAGATGAAGAAATCAAACAGCTGCTAGGTCTCCAAAAAGATCCTTTAATATAACAAGGCAAAGTAAAAATCCACAATATCTTTCAAGCGCTTTCACTCGACCACTTGCGAGCTTTTTCAAGGCAAAAAACATTGCTGGAAGTTCATTCACATTAAATACTTCCAGAATCATCACATGACTTCCTGTGAACCTTTCCCAACAGGAAAATCACCATATAAGGAAATTCTAAAATGCATTCTTATTATCATTAAAAATAATTAATTTTCTAAAAATCTTGGCAACTAGATACCATATTAAACATAAAATCAAAGCAAACTGTTAAAATGTGGCAAAAAACAATTCTGCAAAATATTTTTATAATCACAAATAAATGCAGTGACCCCTTTACCCTCGGGGGTAAAATCAAAACTCCAAATTGAAACCTAGAGTTACTGAATAGCATTGTAAAACATTTCTTTCCTAAGTTTCAAATATATAACATGACATTCCATATATCTTATTATAAGATTTGGAAATTCAAAAATGAGTAAAACAATAAATGTCATGTTGTACCAAACTGTGTTATAAACGGGTTTGCCTCAATTTCAGAACACTACTAATGTTAAGGGTGTCATTCAGACCTGGGTATCTAGTAGCATCTAAACGGAGCTGCCAAAATAGCTCACGGTATTCTAATTTTGACTCCCAACTGCCCCCTCTTATATCCGGTTGTACCTGTTCCAAAACCATAAACTTTATGTTCATGTCCTTACATGTCAAAGAGTGTTTATAAAAGGCATTACTTTCCTTCCTTACATTGATGTCATTGAAGTGTTCATAAACCCTTCTCCTTAACACCCTTTCAGTTTTCCCAATGTAAAAACCATGGCACGTGCCACAGCATCCAAGATAGACTACCCCCTTAGATCCACAATTAAAATGTTTGTTAGCGTGGAACTTGAATCTTCTAGAGGGAAGGTAGAAGGACCCCAAATTCAGCATAGCGTGGCATTGCTTGCACATCCCACATGGATAAGTGCCTAATTTCTTTCTATTCTGATTCTGTGGATCCTCTAACCTAATTTCTAAAAGTTCTTTCAAATTCTTGCCCCTTTTCCTAACAAAAGAGGGGAAACTGGGCATAGAATCCTTAAGATCTTCCTGAAGTCTGAGAATGGGCCAATATTTTTTAATACTCTTCTTCTGATCTGAGTTGTTAGAGAAAGTATGTATAAAACTATTTTTTGACTGTGAAATATCTTTTGAAGGGTTTGGTAACCTCTCATTAACATTTTTTGCCACATTTTAACAGTTTGATTTGATTTTATGTTTAATATGGTATCTAGTTGCCAAGATTTTTAGAAAATGAATTATTTTTAATGATAATAAGAATGCATTTTAGAATTTCCTTATATGGTGATTTTCCTGTTGGGAAAGGTTCACAGGAAGTCATGTGATGATTCTGGAAGTATTTAATGTGAATGAACTTCCAGCAATGTTTTTTGCCTTGAAAAAGCTCGCAAGTGGTCGAGTGAAAGCGCTTGGAAGATATTGTGGATTTTTACTTTGCCTTGTTATATTAAAGGATCTTTTTGGAGACCTAGCAGCTGTTTGATTTCTTCATCTGCTTATTTTGAAAGCCTTTGTTTACGTGCTTCCGGGTCCTGTTGTGCCAAGTGGTTTTCATTCTTGGTTGGATTTTGCTCTTAGTTCTGATGTATATATACTATATATATGGGTTACCTTCATTTCATCGGCAGCTCATTTCACTGACAAGCAAATCAGCAAGACCATTTCACTGAAATTTAATTTCACTGACAATATATGACCGTTTCCCCACTGTAGTGCGATCCTGGAGTTGGAATTTATAGTAAGGGGGGGTGGAGGCACAGCCCCCCTCATACTTTGGTTGTATATTGTTTTCTGCAAAACAGTTATTCATTGCACTTGTAAGTATCCATTTGTATATCTTAAAACGTTTATAATATGTGGGGGGCTGTGACCCCCACACCCCCCTTACTATATATTCTAACTCCAGGATCACACTACAGTGGGGAAAAGGTCATATATCACTGTCGATGAAATGAGTTGTCAGTGAAATGAGTTGTCAGTGAAATGAATTTTCAGTGAAATGGTCTTGCTGATTTGCTTGTTAGGGAAATGAGCTGTCGATGAAATGAAGGTAACCCATATATATATATATATATATATATATATATATATATATATATATCTATGCATACACGTCCCAAAATGCCCATGTAAACATATGCTGCTGCTAGACCACCGACAACTTGGGCAGTATGCACAGTTGGATACAAATGCAGCCATGACACTCACATCTGTGCTCCCCCCAGTCTAAATATATGAGTGAACAGTACACTGCTACAAAATCATGATAGGCTATACACAATGGCTAGACATACAACAATCTCTTAGCAAAACAATTGAAATGTCTGAACATAGCAAAAAAAAAAATACAACCAGCCAGTAATTCACACATGTTTATTATACTCTGATGTCTTTGCAAAAGCCTTCAAGGAGTAAACATCACCAGAAATACATGTCTTTATCTCAAGAAGCAATCAACACCCAATTACATAATTGAATACACAGCCTCCAATTACAGTCACCATTTAACCCCATGTGGGATAAAGTGTCACAGTTAATATTAATACACTGAAGTCTGTACATAACACTTGTCCTTTTATGAATGTCTCATCACACTGAAGAACATGCGTTTTCAGAAACAGTACCTTGAGACCCACTACTGTCCCCATGGTGTAATTTATTGAAATGCACAGCTACAGAACTGACATATTTCTTATCAGTAGTATGTCTGACATGTTCAACAGCCTAGTTTTAAAACATGCGTTACTGTCCCCCACATAAAATATGTTACAAGGCCATCTAAGAGCATTCTCTATACACCTACCTCTTGAATGTACAGACTTCAACATGTTTCCCAGACATTCCCCTCAGCAGGTATTACAGAACTAAATAATGATAGACCAGTATACCTATCCACCTACTACTGTATGACATCTGGACAAAGCCTGACATAATTGGTGGAGAGAAGCCCAAATACACGGCCATACAAGAAATATTTCTGTTATACACTGAGAAAGTTGCTGGTGTTACAGGGTTTGTTGTAACATATCTTTTCTGAGGGATATAAAGTCAGAAAAACAAATGGATTTTACCATCGACATAATGCAATCACCAGAGTATGCTACTGATTTGCCAAGGACAACATCTGTCTGGGGAACAGCCCATACATAACAGGCAAACCTGTGGCCATTATGTGGCTGGCCATACAGTTGAGAACTATGCAGAGACAGAACTTTGTCAGACTGAAACCCATGCAGAAGTAGCATGTGCAGACAAACCCTGTTAAACTAGCAGTATTCCAAACATAACAGCAATACTCACTTTCTGCTCCGAAGTCTTGAACCTTCCCCACCATTTAGTTGGCTTGTCTCCACAAGTCTTGTTGCAAGAGGTAGTAGCCCATGCAACTCCAGGATGTCTTCCTCACAAGTAAGGGAAAGGGCCAACATCCATATGGAGTACTCAATTTTAGGAGTGTGCTGCCATGAAATTGGCTATTGGAAGAACTACACAGCTGTTCTGCATGCAATTAGCAAGTGGGGAACCCCAATAGGTGCACAGGCCATCACCTGGTCATGAGAATCACCTACAAAAGCCATGCTGCCACGTATTCAAACCAGCTCTATCCCTGTAGTGCACAGAGAGAGAGAGACAAAGAGAGAGAGAGAGAGAGAGAGAAAATAAATGAAACATAAAGTGGAAAAGAGAAGAAAGAAAAAAGGTAAGTGGAACATGTAAGCAAGTAATTGAATGTAGTACTTGGTCTGTAATAATGGGAAATATGATTTGGAGGAATATATGTCCCAACAAGACATGCTGTACTAACGTCCTGCTAAACAGCTGGTATGGCCATAGCATCTGATCCTCTCTGCAGTGAGAGATATCACAGACATACCGCTCAACCATACAGATCCTTACAGAATGTCCACATTTTACCATAATGTATTTTTGTCTGTTCTCCCTGAGATCTGTACTTTTCTGGCAAATAGCTGAGAACTGACGTCATCAGGTAATGACAAACACTTGAGTTTAAGACTCCACATCCTTAAGAATATTCATTGTAATGCTAAATGTATCATTCTACAAATTTCCTATGGTTTAACAGGTATATTTAAAGTCTGTCCCTATGTATCCCTCCATTATTTTTAGGCATTGTCCATGATGTGATGCTCTGAGAGGTTGTGAGGTGGGATCACAGCTCAGGAGCCTGACTCACCTAAGAGAGGCCAGCTCATATATGACAACTGCAGGGGTTTCTGTCAAACAGTTGTGAATGTGCCACTGTTAGGCCAGTTAATGGGATGTTTTCCATATCCATGTTACCTGTGATTATGATAGAGGGTGTGTGCATAGTAAAGTAATGTTGCAGACGTATGTTGAACTGCATGTGATATATTGAATTAATAACATTCAATTGTACAGTGTTCTGCTGGACAATAGGCATATTTGTGACTATCTGTAGTCACATACACGTATACTTGTGTTATGTCAGTGAAACCATTGTCAGGTCTGTGAGCAATGACATTGTAACATAATAGCCTACTTATGACTTTTGGACATCTTCAAGTTTATCCCAGTGATGTCAAACCCTACTGTGCAATCAACGTACTAATGTATGGTGCAGCTATATTAATACAGTATCAATACTGATGCCGTTTTTGACACCCATTTATGTGTGCCATTGTCCAGACATACTGCTGTAACTGGTTGAGAAGTATGATTGAACAGCAAGACTGTAAATACAGTGTGCCATACTTACATTCAACAGAAATGTATACCAGTTATCCCTTGTATGTATGCATATTTTCAGCTGGAAGGCACAAAACTAATCACATGGGCTTCAAGCAGTCAGGTAAATAGGTTGTACATGTTGCACATGTGTGTAATATCAGTGCCAGTTCATACAACAGACATATATGTGTACAGCTATTGGTGGTTGCATTGCCCTGACACTGATGTGGGTACTGGAATAGGCATGATTATCATGTATCAATTGGAGAAGTGTCCTCCTGTGTTATGACCCTCTGCCCATGCCTACCACTACCAGCTATATCAACACCTATATACAGTGGATATCACAAGTATACACGCCCCTGTTGGAATGCCAGGTTTGTGTGCTGTATGACAATCAGACCACAGAAGATCATTTCATAATATTTCTCATCTTGAATGTGACCCCCTAACCTGTACAATTCCATTGAACTACTGAGTATTATTTCCATATGTTTTCACAGACCAGATTGTTATGTTTTCAATTGAATTGTACAAGCTATAGGTCACACTACAGGTGGGAATTGTTATAAATTGAGTTATTATGGTGTCATGTTCTAATTGCACAAATACCAGGCAGTGTATTAGGGGTGTGTACCCTTCACATGCACTGTAGCTATGTGGACACAGCAGTACCTGACCTGTATATTCAGCCTCCACCAAGGTAGAGTAATCCCCTTTGTTGGACAGCAGCAATATACAAACCACATAATAGGTTGTTACATTGGCTGTACAGAGACACATGGATGCAGGCAACAACAAGCAAGTCCAACTATATCTGAGCAAGCAGGTAAGATTACAGGTGAAGTCCTGTTAGACTGACTATGACTATGTATCAGACATATCCACACCACCAACGACAATTGCAACCGTGTCTCCACATATGTTGTAAGTCTCAGATGAAACAACACAATTTACTCTGTACTGGGGGTAAAACACACCTCATACACTCATACCATGGCTATAGGCAACCTGCATCACACAGGTTAGGTGGGAACATCACCACCCTGTCCACCCCAGTCGTACATGGAGATATGCACATCAACCTCACTCCTCCCCTCAGCAGTGATAACTATGTACATATTGCCTACTGATGGCAACAACAGCATATCTCCATGGAGCATAATAACATCACTGTCTGCCTCCTACATGAACTCTGGCATGTGCTCAGAGCTTCATCACACACCACATTCAAACACAGACCTGCCACCATACACACACCATCCACATGGAAGATGACCACTGTCAACCCTCTACATAGAAATGAATGGAGGATAGAGGATTATGCAAAAATGTCCAACATTGGGGGGAATAAGATAGCTCAGGGACAGGCGTGTAATGTAAGCTGCTATAGCCATGATAGCTTGAAGGTTTCTGGTGTAGTCTGGATTATTTGCAAGTAATATCCCCTGTTGATGTGCATTTTGACAACCGTATGAGGTCCTGTGACCTTTTCCTGTTTATGTCTTCCAGGTAACATGCAGAGTGCTTGCCTACCAGGATTCTCTGTTGAGGAAACAGACATCATCACCCAGTATGTGATTGGAGAGCAGAAGATCATGTGGATGGAGAGCAGAAGATGTGCGGGATAGGACTGCCCTGTGGAACAGTGTGGGCCACAGGGTAAGTGATGCTGGCCTACACAGCAGACCTTATGTGCATGTGCAGCATCGAGCCACTGACCTCAAATGCCATGCCCATCAATGGGCTGCTGCTGCAGTGAGGGACCAACTAGCCACAGGAGGAGGTCCAGCCATCCAGCCCCCACTGACACCCAACGAGGATCTCTACTTGGGCCGCACGCCGAATGCACAAGCCATGACACTGAGGGAATTATTGTGGAGGTGGTTTGCACACACACACACACACACACACACACACACACACACACACACACACACACACACACACACACACACACACACACACACACACACACACTGGATGAGGAGTGTGCAGGTAAGGGCCCAGTGGGGATTAGTACACTAATCAGACATACATGTATCTGTATTGTATCTATATGCATGTGTCAGGTCTGATTGCACTTGTGGATATGGTTTTCTAATGCACAGAGGTGCACATCTATGGTGAAGACAGGGCATTGTGTATTATTGTGGTTAGTACTGTAGATGTGCAGATATGCTGCATCCATCCTATACCAAGACCACATGTGCATCTGCTGACAATAACTCCCTTTCACAACTACCTAGAACCCTCTGGTCTACATATGGGACAGCAGCCTGAAGCTGGTGAGTATTAGATTGTTCTGCTGTTGCCTGGTAATACCCCAGGCATGTGAAGTGCATGCAAACAACTGTCAGTAATAGCTATATTGCTTGTTCTGCATGTTCACTTGTGCTGGGGCTAACTGTATTGCATCACAGTGGTCACCACAGGGGCCTATCTGATGTGAATTCAACATTCCTGTAGCATACCTCACAACTTGTCAGTGCCAAGACGTCTGGACAGAGGCCATCAAATTGTGCTGGACAAATGGCCTAAGGAAAGGTCATGTGTGACACATTACTGATATACAGTGGATATTAATTGTGTACACACCCCTCTTAAGATGCAAGGTGTTCCTGTTGCATACTACTTAGAACCACAATATGACAGTCCACACCTTTTCCAGCCTTTAATGTGACCCATAACAGGTACAGTCACTTGTAAAACCAAGCATCTGTTCTCATGTATTGCACCTACAAGGCAGGCCATCTGTGAGGGCAGCAGATGTCCTTTCAGTATGATGTTTCAGTCAGGTATGATACCTCATGCTGCCATATGTGTCAGTACACTCAATGTGGCCTATTTGGCTATAATATTACATACATGGGCATTGTTAAGGCACACAGACCACTTCCACCATGTATAGGTTTCAAACATATAGATATTCCAGACACATCTGTACAGAGGACTGTACAATGGTTTAACCTGCTGCATGTGAGGCAGATGCTGTCACCACACTATATAAAGTAATGGCAGCGGGAGGTGGTCACCAGCCATGTATGGTATACACATCAAAATGGTATATGCCACGCATGATATGATCCTTACATGCACACAGTTGCCAGCATTATGATTAAAACTCCTGCCTATCAAGGTATTCCTACTATAGTGCTACACAGTTATCACATGCGCCACAGAGCTTATACATTTCCACCTCTTCCAAAGGTACTTCTAAGATGGATGACATCAACAGGTCTACTAAATTGGAGTTAAGGGAAGTGTAAAGGGTAGTACACAGGTCAAAAATGGAATGAGCCAGACAGTACATGATTCACACACACACACCTGCCAGTATTGGGATTAGAACTCTTGCCTATCTAGGTATCCCTACTATAGTTCTACGCAGTTATGAGACTCACCACAGAGCTTATACATGTCCAACTCTACCAAAGGTACTTCTGAGGTGGATGACATCAACAGGTGTACTAACTTGGAGTGAAGGGAAGTGTAAAGGATAGTACACAGGTCAAAAATGGTATGAGCCGGATAGTACATGATTCACACACATCTGCCAGTATTGAGATTAGAACTCCTGCCTATTTAGGTATGTGTACTATTGTGTTATGCAGTTACTGTGCGTGCTATAGAGCTTACTGAACTTTCATATGGCCAAAGCTGCTGATAACTGCACAGGTGTGGTAAATTATTACAGGTGGCAGACAGTCTGCCTTCTGTTCCACCCATACATCATGCTAGTTCTTTCTGTCATGCACTTCAGCTAGTATTATGGCTTGGCACTTCACCAGGTTATTGTATCATGAAGTGTGGCTGACACCTGTGAGTCTTCAGCAGTAGTCATTCATCACAGATGTTGCCCCAGTACTTACTAGTTATGTCTACCCCTCCTGGCATGTTTGAAGGGTGGTTATCTGTGCTTTCACCCATTAACCTGGTGCACATGTCCATTCTGGGGCACTATTGCTATTGCCGCATGCACAAAGACAACCCTTCTCTCTAAACTCCAAACACTCAGACCTGTGAGGGTTTACCATATATCACCCAATGTGGACATATGGACTCTCCAGCAAAGACTGGACTAGCAGGTCAATAGGATAAGATCAGCTCCTGCACCACACCATATGGAACACGTAGCTCACCACGACACCCACTTTGACAACCATGGCATACAGTGAAAAGCCACACACCCACCTACCCAAACAGCACAGACCAGCAAGGCAGACAACCACTCAGACACCGCAATATGGCACATGCCAAGGGACACATATTTAACTTATACAGTGTGCCCCCAACCTAAGCCCCTAAGGCTAACCACCTTGCACAATACAGTGATCATGGGTAACTCAATACTGAGGCACACACATCCCACTCACTAAGTTGCATATGGAGCAAGTAACAGCCAAATATCAATCATATGCTAGCATTTAACACATGACATAGCCAGTCATGTCACTCCACAACAACTACGAGTATCACTCCGTATCCATGTAGGTGTGAATGACTTGGGACATACCTCCCTGGACTACATGACAGGAGACATGGTTGCACTTTCTGATTATGCAGTCCAGGCAGCTGTGACAGTAGCCCTGGGCAGTGTACCGCTGTCACCCAGAATGATGCTGCGGTACTATTAACAGATGGTTGACTGCAACATTGGCTTAAGTGTTATGTGTCATTCTCATGGGATCCAGGACCTCTCTGCTTTGGATTGCATGATTGACAGTACCCAATGACATGCTGTGGATGTCCTACATCTGTCACCGCTGGGTTGCCAGGTACTGGCTACATGTTTTTCCACCCCTATGGTGCCTTATTAGTCAGTGTTCCTAATGTTATTACCACCATAACAGCTACACATGTATCCGCTCTGAGGGTCATGCTGCTCAACAGTGGACATCTAACTGTCAGGATGCAGTCACTCATAGCAGTTGGAGTGGAAGACACATGTCTGCTGCAATGGAGAGGTGTTTCACAGCAGCAGACAGCAGACCTGCAGTAACAAGCTACGATGCATTGCACAGCTGTCAGGCCCCAAACATGGACCACATCACACCTCCGCAGGTTGTTTTGTCTCCATGTTCATAATGGAGAGGAACACCTCCAGACTAGTATCCCATCATAATGCATTGGAGATACTTCTGGTACAACTGCCTTGGGGTAACAGTGCAATCCAGACCATAGCCTGCTATGGGTCCACATCTATGTCCCTAGACTGTTAATGCACATTCCTCAACAGTCTGCCATCTCTGATGGTCCAGTGCAACCCTAACATAGTATTAGTCTTCAACTACCCCTCCATCACCTGGGGAATGTAACCATTCGCAGGTACAGTGGCCCAACACTTCTGGGATTCATCATTTCAATTGCCCTAGACCATCTCATACTGACCCCTGGTAGAAGATCCAACAACCTTGACCTGTGTTGGCCACTTAAATATGGGACTGTTGCTCATCCCCAAATGTAAATCCTCACATGGTGAGATTCAAACAGGCTGTAATCACCATGGAATTCAACATGTCAGCCACACCCCCACAAAGATAACCACCTGGCAAAAACTGTTCAAAGCTGACTTTGCAGCCATGAGAACGGGCTTGGATGTCTTCACTGCACCCATGGCAATGAGATGCAGCTGCATGACTGTGGAATCATACACATAGGCACTGCACAAACAGGTACATGAATACATAGTACTAGCCAAAGCCAACAGAACCCAGACACTGTCCTCCAAACACTGGGAGACAATGTGATGGTCCCCTGCCATTACTAAAGTGTGCATCAGGAGGACACTGTTGCAGGGAAAAGTGGTGTCCCATGACTGTTTTACTCCCTTATTAGCCTCAAACACAACTTTGGATCCCTCATGGAGTCCCCGACAGGCATCTATGGCAGCAGAGATGCAGGCAGCAGACACTGACGACAGTCACAATAGCCTTGATAGATACATCAACAACCTCCACAGCATTAAACACAAGTGCTGTGAGTTACTGCACAAAGCTAATACCTATCCTGAGACAACAGATATTAGCCACAGTCTTGGCAACACATTCAGTGCCAGCTTTAGCCCCCCCCCCACAAGTGAAGTGCTGAGTGAATGTGTTTTCCCATGCTGTATCCCATTTTCATTCTAGGCATCTGTGCGTCACCAGGATGTGGCCCTGCAGCAAGGCCACAGAGTATGGCAGTGTGGTGACACATCCACCATGTCATAGGCAGGGTACAGTATGTGCACGGTAATTCCTGGTCTATTACACAGTGATTGCATATGCCTCACAGATTATAGGGCTGAGGGTCGTACATAGGTACATGTTGATGTACAGCATCTGTTATAGAATGGAGAATGGTACATGTTCTGGTTTGGACACACATCCGATTACTATTAACCACAGCCACAGGGGATATTTATCAACCAAACACACTAGGATTACTATTCACACACACACACACACACACATACACACACACACACACACACACACACACACACACACACACACACACACACACACACACACACACACACACACACACACACACACACACACACACACACACACACACACACACACACACACACACACACACACACACACACATACTTGCCAGTACTGAGATCCATAGGTTCATTGCTTCATACCTATGAAGCAATGATCCATAGGTTCATTGCTTCATAGGTATGTAGTAGTTGAATGAGACTGAAGGCTCTACAAGCCTAGCCTAAGGGAATACCTTGGTATCAGGCCACATGACAATAGTCTCCAGTGTGGCTCAGGAGTATAGTCACTGGAGTGGTCTCCAGGGGTGGGTATTTTATTCCTCAGCCACTCATCCAGGTTTCTGTTGTGGATGGCCAGTGATGTGCACTGCTTCCCATGTATGTGATCTATATTTCATAACACGGATAGTATCTGGGTTATGCACATGTCCCACATGCATGTTCTTTGATGTGTGGAAGTGTGCTTGAGGTCTCTGGGGCATGTTGTGTGGACAGATTGGTATCTTCTGATGTAGCATTCCTGACCTCATTTGGTGAGACCTTGCTATGTAACTGAGGTGGTCATTGCACCTACATTGATAGTATGTATGGGTATTCAGTGGAGTTAGTGGCGTCTGTCCATACAGGGCATGTGCATAATGCATAGTATTCACTTTGTGGGGTATGTTTGCAGACTCTACAGTTGTTGCAGGTGTCCAGTGGGGAACATGGCAAAAGGGCCACTGTACACATTGATTGGGCTACTGAGGGGATGGAATAGGGTGCCATGTATTTTACTTGCTGGATAACACACACTCAGTCAGGAGCTGTAACACATCAAAACACTTTCTGATGTCAGTGGCACTGTTGTGGTCAACAGGTATGTAGTCCACTGCAATCATACCGTGGGTACTATCTGTGAGGCAATATGCAGGGGAACTACCAATATAGTGGTTGTTGCCTAGCCAAGTGTGTTTGTATATGATAGGTGGGTGGAGAGTGGTCTCTGACTAATAGAAGGGTTGCCTATATTGTTCACTAATCCATACTGTCACATTTATGGCTGTGGATTGTCTACGCCAACATCTATGGTGTTTGACAACTGTTGGCCTTGTAATGTGGACATTGTGACATATGCTAGGTCCTCCACATAATAATTTAACAAAATCCACCCCCAATGGATCCTGTTTTACACAATCATACTGCCTCCCACACAGAATACTGATTCCACACACACACACACACACACACACACACACACACACACACACACACACACTTGCCAGAACTGAGTTTCAACCCCCTCCCTAGCTATGTATTGCTACTACAGTGTACCGCATTTATCGCATGTGCCACAGACCTTATAGGATGGATGTTGTCCCAAGGTACTTCTAAGGTGAGGAACATCACCAGCCCTTGTAAATACTGGCATTGGGTGATGTAGTGGGTGAGAGATTCCAAAAAATATTTTACCCCCACACACACACATTTACTAGAGGTGAGGTTCAAACCTCTAACTATCTTTTCAGACCATTATGTTAAGCATTTACCACATGCACCACTGACCTTACATGGTTTAGGGTTGCCAACAGGTACTTCTAAGGTGGATGATATCTTCAGGACTGCTAAAGTCAGGCACTGAGATGTGTACTGGGTGAAAATGGAGCCAAAATCTTTGAGGTACAGACATACATATGTACACACACAAACACTTGCCAGGGATGAGATTCAAACCCATACCTATGTAGTTATTGCTACTACATTGTCCCACCTTTATTGCATGTGCCACAGAGCTAACAACTGTGCAAAGGCATCTTTGAAGGTGAGTGACATCAGCAGTGGTACTAAAGGAGGGGTAAGGGAAGTGTTGTTAGTGTGAATGACCACAAAATCAGGTCTCTACACGGATACACACACACTCTGTCACACAAACACTCACATTTACATAATTGCCAAGATCAGGATCAGAACTCCTACTTAACTAGTTTGCTACACTATAGTATTATGCAGTTATCACAAGCACCACATAGGTTATATATTGGAGAGCTGTCCAAAGGTATCTTTGATGGTGAGTCACATCAGCAGCAGTGCTAAAGGAGGGGTAAGGGAAGTGTTGTAAGTGTGAATGACCACAAAATCAGGTCTCTACAAGGATACAAACACTCTCTCACACAAAGACTCACATTTACACAATTGTCAGCATCAGGAGTAGAACACCTACCTAACTAGTTTGCTACACTATAGTAGTACACAGTTATCACAAGTGCCACAGAAGTTATGGGCTGGGGAACTGTCCAAAGATATCTTTGAAGGTGAGTGACTTCAGCAGTAGTGCTGAAGAAAGGGTACAGGAGATTTGAGTGAGTGTGAATGGCCTCAACCCCATTCATCTAGAAACACACACACACACACACACACACACACACACACACACACACACACACACACACACACACACACACACACACACACACACACACACACACACACACACACAACTTTACATTTGATAGGACTGTGATAACAACTGCTACATGGATACCTATTTGTACTGTAGTGTTATACATTTATCACAAGCACCACTGACACTTTAGGGATGAGGGCTAACCAAAGGTATTTCTATAGTGAATGGCATCAGCACATCATATGATATAGGACAATGGGATATGTAGTGGCTGGGACAGGCCTCATAATGGGATTCTCTCTGTCACTGTCTGTCTTTCTCTTCCCCACGTCTGTGTGTATGTATGTTTGACATATTATATTATGTTAAGCCTTAGATATATGTGTGTATTCCTATCCAATGTGTGTATGTGAAGTATCAATAGTGTACAATTTGGTGTGTGTGCACAGACAGCTGCAAATAACAAATATCTGTAGTCCACTGTGCTGTGAGACATGGGCTTCATTTCTCTATGTGTAGAAGCATGACCAGTATGACCTTCTATATTGAGTGTGTGCATCCATTTCAGGGAGGTTTGGACTCCAGTTCAGGGTTTTGTGTGCTACAGCTACACCTAGCAAACTGTTTCTGCAGGATATCTGTAGATAGGTTGCCAATATGGAGACACAATGGGCTTAACATACAGGGGGATATGGTAACTATTGCTGTCTGTGCTGCTTATGTGACATGTTTGGTTGTAGCATAGATATTCTGACATATGTACTGTTCTACACTGTGATGTGTCATGTCATCAACTACTAACTGTTATCATTATTTGCTCACAGTTATTTACCAGGAAATACAAGATCAATGAAGCTGAGACCAATATTCTCTGGCATATAGACTACACATTCTGGCACACACCTGCCATTGTGGAGGGGTAGCTACAGACAATAGACTGCTGGTTCTGTGTAACAATACCTTGTTAGTATGCTGTCTGGGGTTCCCCTCCTTGTGCTTTTCTCTACTTCATGGAATGGCCATATCCTGCTGGGGCCATACCTCTCAGCTGTACAGATACACCCAGGTTATCCAGAGGCAGGACCTTCACATTGTGGTTTACAAGTGGTTTTGTGGCTATTCATTCATGGGTTTGCAGTCGGGAGTAGTATGGGCAGATATTAGAGTTTTAGACTTTACCCACTCTATGACATCCATGCTTTTATACCCCCCCAATGTTATTCTCCCCTCCACCTAACATTATGTAAGCAATATCTCAGAGGTATCCCTATAGTTGGGCCTTTATCCCAGTAGTATTTATGGCCTGATCCACAGTCCTAGGACATGGGGAGGCATGCTACTGGCATTTGTCAATATGTCCTTGCATTTGTTTTCTGTTTACTGTTCGGTTGTTAGTTGAGACCCCCTGACATTCCATACATTGGCATTCTGGGTGAGGCATGGGCCTTTGCCAGAGGACTGTAGGCCATTTGAGAGTGCTGCAGGCCCATCTCTTCATAGGTTCATAGGTTCATACTAGGCTATCTGCCCTAGGGCATTTATAAGCCTAGCCAGAGTATGTTTGGCTTTCACCACCCATTTTAAATTAATTTTGCTATGCCCTTTTTCGAGGTTAGTATACTGTGCCTCTGTCTAACAGTGACACAGAAGTGATACTCAGGGTAAACCTACGATCTCCCATCCACTCATGATTTACTGCATTTCTACATGGAATTGTGGGGGGGGGGGGTGCACACCTGAAGACTTTAACATTTGAAATGACTGTACTGGTATTTCAGTTACTCTGTTGGATTCCATCTCTTCATAGGCTATGATACTGTCACTGGGTCAATGTGACCTATCATGCAGACAGGATGCATATCAGTAGAGTACACATGTTAGATATTAATGGCATATATTTAAGTTTCAGACATCTTACCCTTCAGAACTAGAAAGCAACTGCCAGACCTGTTGTAGTATGTCTGTGTAGGTCTGGTGAGGGTCTGTTCACAATTGCCATCATTTGCGGGCTTTAGCCCAGCCTTTCTTCATGGTCATCTATACCTGTCCTGGTGGGTGAGGGTGGTGGTGGATATGTGACCCTCATTGACATCCATGTGTGTTACCTATTGCCACCCATAGTTCTTTGGGCCATCACATGTACTGCAGAAGGGGTTGTCACCTTTTGTAGTGCTGCCTAGTATGTTGACACCGGTATTTGTTTTGAATTTACTGCTGTCCCATTCAGCCACCCAATTCCCTTGCATGCTTGCATCTATATCATACATAAAGTATGAGAACATACTACTCAATTTAATAATTGATAGGAAGAGTGATTTACCTTGTTGCTAGGCCAGTATTGAGGATGGTGCTGGAGGGCTGCTTTATGCACATAGTGCACTCCTTTTGTTTAAAACCCGTTTAGGATATGTACACACTGCCCAGGCACATCTTCCTTAGCTGTGCTTAGCTAAGGGCAAACATATGCCAGAGAGCTCCAATCAGCTTACAGCAAACATGACACACCCCCTTATGAAGTCATTCAGCTCTTATACTTGCACTGTTGTATTGCTGCACCTACACAGTTAGGTACAAGCTGACACTTTGAGGAAATCTGTGATTCAGTAGATCTCCCCGCATTTGCATACCCCAGTGTGTAAGTCCTTAGTTACTGCAATTAGACGGATCCTTTCCCCTTGATGACCAGTGCTCCATAGTATTGTTTACATTCTGGAAGCCACTGACTATAATGGAAAAATGCAGAATCATCTTAAAATTGACTTTTCTAATTTTTTTTTTCCGGCACAATCCCGTTTGCACGCTGCTGCCCTAAGCTTAAACGTCTGTGATCGGCCAAAAAAAAACTATTATTAATGCCAATGGCCTTATATTTGGCCATTAGCATGTGTGTTTGACTGCAATACATGCTTTCCATGAGCTGTCCTGCCTCCGTTTGCTCAGATGCAGAAATGTATTCAGTTACTAACTGAATAGATTTCTGCTCTGACACTGTTCCTGCACGGAGTCCGGCCAGTTTCATGGATCACAAAATCACCCCATTTGCATGTTTTTTACCAGCAAATGAGGTGATTTGCATCATGTATGGCTTTCCATGCAGGAATAATGTAGGGCTGCTTTTGCACATGAAAACGGCACATTCCTGGATGGCTCGGCGGCCATTTTCCATTGAGAAGCTCCTACACTGTTCTTGCACAGAATCCGGATGTTTGTGAATCCTGGGGTGGGTCTCTCACCACTCTAGCATTTAACTGATTTGTCTTTTTTCAAATATCAGAATGTAATCACTAAGCTGCATCCACTACAGATATTTTTGACTTGGTTAAAGCCAGACATTGTCTGGTCAGTTTACATTTTTTCAGTATTCTATGCTGTGATATTTTTAAGTGGTTCTGTGAGTGGAGTTTGTAGTTGGCTACCTAGCTCCCCTCTCCATTTTTGTTCTCTAACAGTTTTACTTGATTCCCTGCAATGTCTCATACTAATGCTTTATAGAGCATTCTCCTCTCCACTGGGGTATTGCCATAGTGTGCAGCTAGTTGCATCCATTACACGATTTCAAAATAAGATTTTTTACCTGGTTTGAAAGGCTTTCTGCTCTCGTACTGATGCTGAGTCTTCTGTGCTATTGCAAAATGATTGACTCACAGACTAGTCTATATGTGCTTCTGCCTGCTTTTCTTCCCTCCCACCCAAGTTCCGCAGCAACCCCAAACCTCCACCTTTATTTCATTCTGTCTCCTCACATTTTTGCTTACATCATAGTTGCAACTTAAAGGAGCACAACATATAGCTATACAGATATATATATATATATATATATATATATACATACATATATAAAATCTCTGGCTGCCAAGTACATTACTATCCCTCAATCCACTTGGCAACCTTTTTGTACTCATCTATTTGTCCTCCCAAAAACTGTGGGGGGGGGGGTTCATCTCTTTTGAAATGTCCTCCTCTATTTTCATCCTAACTTGCACTGTCCTGCTGTTTTTGTCTTACTCTTCCACCAACAGCAATAAGAATTCCTCCCCTTCTGAGTGGGAATACATCTCTCATATACCCCTTAAAAATCCATTTCTCTTACCTCAGCAATTTCCATTCAGCATCCCTATTCATTCAGCCATGTATGCACATCCCTCCAACTCTATCGCCTCAATTACACACTTTGCATTGCATGTCAGAGCCACTCTCACTGCTTACACTACCAACCCATCCCTTACAAGACACTTCCTTAAACTACCCAGACTGCTCTATAAGTTCACCTCTATAATATTCCTCCTGTGCCTATGTAGCACATACTTCTTAACTGTACCGATTTTTGCAGAATGTCCAGATTTTTCCTTCAAAATTTCGGTCTGTTTTTCATAAAATTTGTGGTTTTCTGCCAACTCACTGGGATGATCTAAGGAATGGAATCACTAAACATTCACATGCATTTGAGTTTCAGACTTCATATCCTTTAGAAAATGGATTTTAGCACAAACTCTATTACTTTAGCTACTTTCTAAGTTTATAAGAGTAATGTTTAAAATCTGTCCCTATTTTTGGGCCTGTCTTCCCATTATGTTAGGCTTTGTCCAGATTTCTTGAGGTAAGAGGTTGAGAGATATGCTGTAGCAATATTGACCCTATCCCTAGCCCATCTCTTTCATCTTGTGTCTTAATTAATACCCATAGTATCAAGAACAAAATAGACCAACTATACCCTTGTCTCTCTCCACCACCCTGATCATATAACTATAATAGAATCTTGTGAAAACCTACTAATCCTTTCCATAAATTCTTGCCTGGATGCAACTATTATATTAATGGGAGGCCTTGTTTTAGACCTGGTGGTGGAACACTACTGCTGTTTAAATCTAATTTAAATGTCCAACTGAAAACAATATTACCTCAGACTCTCTTTCTAACTGGCTACATCTCTATGTCCTCTCCCCCTAACAACTTTGCTCTCCATCTTGCTGTTGTCTACCCCCTACCTCCTTAGCCAAATTCCAAACCCTTGTGCTCAAAATTACTTCCTGAACATAAAAAAATCTCAAAAACTTCATCTTACTATGTGACTTCAATCTTAGCCTTCTTGTTCCTAATCAAAACAATATCTTGGAAATCCTTAATGACTTCAGACTCACACAACTGGTCACTGAACTCACCAGGCCAAACCGTAACTATTTCCATCACTCACTTCTTGATCTTTTTGTTACTGAGAATGCCAGCATTATTTCTCACATTCTCATCCATCCCCTCCTCCTTCTATGACCATTGTTAAGTCAGTTTCAGTATCTCTCATCACCTAAACAAAATCCCTCCTTCTCTCATATTGCTGTGAATAAATCCCAATTCAACATTATCAGACTAAACACAATTCTAATTTCATTAGAGTTGTCTTTTATTTTTCTTCTACTGACCCTAACCACTGCAGCTCTCTTCTCACACTATCTTCCAGGATTTACTCTTCTCTAAAAATCACATGACCCTATAAACCCCTTGAAAACAACTGCCTCATGGAAAAACTAAAATGCCTCCTTATTCTCAGGCATAATTTATTTTATTTTACATTTGTTAATGCCTAATAATAATAATAATAATAATAATAATAATAATAATAATAATAATAATAATAATAATGCATAGCATACTTGCAAAAGCAACTCATCCTCAACCTCCAGGTAACACTAAACTAAACTAAGAACTCTAGCTAAACCAAGTGGTCAGGAAACATAAAAGTCATATTATGAAAAAGTATCAGTAATCCCTTCTCAACTTGCCTAAAAAAATCTGGACAGCAATGGACTGCCCAACAGGACATATTAATCCAGCTTACACCCACTCCTCTTCATCTAAACTCACAACCTCTGATTTTAGCATCCACTTCAGTATACCTTCCATCCATGACTCCATTAATATCACCTGTTCTCCCTCTAACCTCTCTCCTCTCTCCTATATTCCCACTTTCCATTCCAAAACAATCAAAAATAATCATGCAGTACCATTACTTGAAGAACTAAAAGCTGCCTCACCAGCTGGTCCTGATAATCTTCTCCCACTGTCCTTATTTTTATGTAAGGACTTCATAGTCTGTCTCCTTAATCACATTTATAGTCTCTGAGTAACTTGAAACATCATTCCTGATTTCTAGAAAACACCTATTGTTAAACCCCATCCTCAAAAAACTAACACATCCCATGTCACTGGTTTCCATCCCATCACCAATTTCCCATACTCTGTAAAATCCATGAAAAATTAGTTTACAATCAATTTGCCCATTACATCTCCCAATGTCATCTGATGTCCTTAACACAACATGGTTTGGGGTGGCAGGATCACTTCTGCTGTACTATGGGCATTTACTGATAACATTCTCCTGGCTTTGGACAAAGACCTTCACACTAGAGCCATCTTTATTGACTTCATCAGAGCTTTCATTCTGGTTAACCATAACATTCATTTAGAACACCTAACTGAATGAAGAATTAACCCAGATACAGCTCCCTGGTTTAAAAATGATCTTTCCAATCAATACTTCACTGTGCATCTTCAAAACACCCTTTCTATTTCTGCCTCTCTCCTTAAAGGAGTTCCTTCTGCCCCCCCCCACCTTTTTCCCATTTTCATTAATAAACTATCACTCATCCTCCATCACCTCTTTCTTTCTCTCTCCCTCTCTTACTTTATGCTGATAGCATAGTCTTATTTCACCCAAAGCTGACCTCCTCTGCCATACAGTAGCAAGTACAAGCTGACTTCCTTTCTCTTATCAAAAAGCTTAGCAAAAAAAAGCTAATTTTGAACAATTCCATAACTAAATCAATGTTGCTTGGTACCTTCCTAAACCACAGAATAACTCTTATCACTTCATGTCCATTACCATCATGACAACCCCATTGATCAAGTCAGCTCCTTCAAATACCTTGGAATGTAGCTTGATCCTACACTTTAACGTAGAACAAATATGGAAGAAAATAAATGCCCTCCTATTTTGGTCCTATTTTTCTCCATATCTACCTGGAATGGCATAGGAAAAGGCATCTACTAGCATAGCATGAATATGAACCTCCACTGGTTGCCTCAGCATCCAAAAAAACAAAACTCTTCCACTATACAAACTATAATCAACTCTATGCTGTTTCCTTACCCTCTCCCCTAGAAATGAGTATCATTGTATCATGCTTAATAAAGTCAGTTGTCTACCTGTCCAACAATGTGCCAACCTGCTTCTTAGATCTCAACTCTACAAATTTGCCAGAGAATACTCCTGTCCTTCACTTGTCTCCAACCTATTCAGAAAACTACTCAATTACAGTCTAAGAAGTCTTATCTTTTCTAGCCACTTTTTCAATTTCTCAGAACCAGACTTCATTGTATTAACCATGCATTTTTAACCCTAAGCCAAAAGCTCTGTAAATCCCTCCCTACTAATCTTAAAGACCTCATCTCATATCCCTTATTCTGCACTTAGCTTAAAGGTCATCTCATGTATGTCTGACTCAGTTTGCAAATGTTTTCCTTCTGGACACATCCCCTAATCCTCCACTCTCTCATTCACTAGTCAGGTAGCTTTGTCTTCATCACATTATTTCCCTACACTAATCTATGGCATATCTCCCACACTGTATATGTTATATATAATTAATTTCTATGTGTCCTTACTTTACTTTTGCTATTTTTTACAGTTTGTGATTTTTCCCTTCACTATTTCTATCTCTTCTTCAGTTTTCCTTCTTACTCTAACCACCCTTTCTATTATCCTTTATACTCTGTACTTTATTATTATTACTGCTATTGAGTCATATCTATCTTCACATAAACATAACTGTTTGTGTTCATAGTAATTCTTGTTAACTTGCTTATCAGTTGGCATTTATATTTCTCTGAGCTGATACGGAAATAGGTCATTTGGATTAGTGCTTTACCCTAGTTACCAAATTGAATGCATAATTAAATTAGTAAATAAATAAAAAATGAGAGCAGGTTGAATGTACCCAAACAAGGCCACCCTTGTCCAAAGCTCCATTTCTTGAGGCTGCCTTTGGAAGACTTGATTGATGTTCTTATCAGAATCAAATTTTGGTGCCAGGGCAAAAAAAAAAAAAATGATTTGGATATATGATGATTTTTTTTCTTTCCTTTTTTAAACTATAGGCACCTTTGTAAACTCAATTTGTGGTCTGTTTAATCTTCAATAAGTGTCATGGAAATGTTTGTAATTTTGTGACTTTTTATGAATGAAAGATGATGAAAGGCAAAAAAGAAATATATGAAATGTGCAATTGAAATGTACAGTGTAGTTTTCTTTAGTTTTCTTGGGAAGGACATAATTGCTTGTATATCATTAAGTCATACAAGGGTTTGGAGTCAGAAAGCAAACAAGAAATAAAATGCAATTACAAGACTCTTCAAAGGATGCAGTCAATAGGACTCAGATAAGAAACATTTCAATTGAATGTGGATTCTGAATATGGAAAATACTGTTTACTGTTAAGATAGTCTTTCTTCTGCTGTGTGAGGAAAAAAAAAGTGCTGTAATCTGATGTAACCCCTGGTTTTCTGAGGGAGGTAAGATGTATATATTTACTGCAGAAAGCAAAGCCAAATATGTCTTGCTTGGAAGTTATTGGTGATACATATTTGAAGGTTTATTTTTCTTCAATTATTTTTAAATATTCTGTCTTGTGTAACTGACTTGTTTTTATGGTATGTGTGCATTGATTTGGCCTTATCATTTAAGTTGTTATGTATTCAGTTTTAAGGTTTTGTGGTTGTTATTTGTTATGTATTATCCATTTTACTTATTTCTTGAGATGAGAGTATTATTTCATACTGCATGTTGTCAAGCTGTGGTATCTGCTTCTAATTAGCCAGATCATTTGAAAATACTTCCAGTGAGATTTTATTTTTATAATTTATATTCAGCTAAATCAAGAGTGGCCAGGTAACTTGTCTGTTTGATCTCTAGCTATATGGAGAGGGGTGGCAGTACTACCTTGCCATAAAGAAAGCTGTGGCAGTTGAAGATAGCCTTCTTTGAGAAATGTTTTGTATGTGTGTGTGTGTGTGTGTGTGTGTGTGTGTGTGTGTGTGTGTGTGTGTGTGTGTGTGTGTGTGTGTGTGTGTGTGTGTGTGTGTGTGTGTGTGTGTTAAAATTATTTGAAAAGCTGTTGCCATAGTTAAATGACACTGGAAAAGACTGTGGTTTACCACAAAAGAGAGTAACGAGAAAGGGGCTTGTGCTGTTAGGCCAAAGATTTAGCTTTGTAAGTGGTCACTGTATAGTCCTAGCATGGGTGTGGCTGTTAGAAGTCCATACCCTTGAAAGAACTACATATTTCCTTTATGCTCTTGGGGCAAGATTGCATTTGGTGAGCTGTTATTGTGTGCAATTTGTTTTTACTTTAACCTATTGGATAGTATTGGTGTGAACTGGAGACTATTCCTCCAATTGTCATCAGTCCTATTTGGGGCAGTGGAGTGTGACAAAGGAATATTGCCATTGTCAAATTCCCAGATGGTACGCTGGTTAGCCATGGTGGGATTCAAACCCCATCAGTGCCTGCCTGGCCTTCATATGTGATAGCAAGTGGTGCCATTCATCAAACATAATATAATTAACTTCATTGTCAAAGATTTGTGGGGGAAGGGAGGATTTCTTATACAAAGAAGTGAATTTTTAGTTAACAAAAGAAGGTTTCATAAATAGTTTATACCTAAAGGCAATTTTATGAGGTCTGGGATAAAAAAAAAACAACATGTTGTTAGTTAAAAAGTGTCTTCTTTGCCTTCAATACATAATGAAATGACTGTACTGAATGAGCCAGATTATTCTTACTTGACACCATTGTCTCTGATTCAGCATTTCTTGCCTTCTATCTGAAGACAGGATGCACATACACTGTAGCAAAGCAGCTTCATCGATATAGTTAATTTTGTAAAATGCTAATTGTTTTTTATTTATACAATTGTGTCATGCTTTGTTACAGATATGGGAGTACAACTAAGGTAATGTATGATGATTCAATTCTGCAATATATATTTTTAAAGAAAATGCCAAACATTCAAAAATTACAACATTGAACTACCTTAGCAAACTGTTGTCATTTCGCTTTAGACATTTGTTACTTTCTACTGCATATTTGCCTATTTTAACACACTAACAGCAACACAGAATGAATGATTAGTTTTGTATTGTGACTTTTTATTTAGCAATAGGAATTGAAATGGCACAGTGGTGCAGGGTTTAACATTGCTGCCTCATGGCTCATTGTTTTTCAATTCATTCCCACCTGTGTGTGCAGTCTACATATCTTCTCTCTCTATAAGTGCATTCTTGGTAGGCAGTCTTATTTCTTCCCACATCGGAAGAGATGTATGTAGGTAAACAAGAACCCAGAGTGTGTCAACATTTTATCTGGGGATTTCAATCAGGCCAAACTGAAAATTTTGCTACCTAACTACTAGCAGTATGTAAACTTGGTAATAAAACACTTGACCAAGTGTACTCAAATATCAAGCAGGCATTCAAAACAGACCCCCACTCCCATATTGGTAGCTCAGATAACATTTTCAGCCTACTTATCCCTGCCTGTAAACCAATGCTAGTAAGCTAATGTTAGTAAGGGAAAACCTTTAAAGAAGCAAATAAGGATCTGGCCCGAAAGAGCTGTCTCAGCAGCGCAAGACTGCTTTGATTGCACTGACTGGAATCTATTTAAAGAAGCTGCCACCACAAATCAATGTATTAATTTGAATGAGTACACTGAAATGGTTGTGAGATACTTCACAAAATGTATTAAGGATGTCACCACCCTGAAGGATGTAACCATTAGAGCCAGCCAAACACCTTGCCTTACCAGTGAGGTATACAAATTACTGAGAGCTCATAATGCTGCCTTTAAGGCTGGAGACAGAAACACTTTGAAAAAGGCCACTTCCAAATTGAACAAAGGTGTGAAAGTAGCAAAACGGGCCTACAGTCTAAAAATACACAGACACCTCAGTGATCAGAAAGATCCCAGTCAGCTGTGGAGAGGGATCCAAAACATCACAGACTATAAGCCACCATCCGTGGTTTAAAAAAGCTAAACATCTACTTCAGTAGATTTGAGGAATCAATTAGAACCTCACCAAAGAGACTACCTCCCAATGCAGATGCCAAATTACTATGCCTCAACATGGAAGAGGTACGCATGAACCTACATAGGGTTCACCAGGGCAAAGCAGCTGGTCTGAATATGATCCCAGGAAGGTTACTTAAAAAATGTGCTGATCAGCTGGCACCAGTCTTCACAGTTATTTTCAATATATCCGTCAGCCAGGCAAAAGTGCCCAGAGGTTTTAAGACTACTGACATCATTCCTTTGCCCAAGAAACCATCTCCAGCATCATTAAATGATTAGCGGCCAATTGCACTTACCTCAGTAGCGATGAACTGTTTTGAAAAAATGGTCAAGGATCATGTAACATCCTACCTACCTGCTACATTTGATCCTTTACAATTTGCTTATAGGCCAAATTCTTCTACTGTGGTTGCCATAACCTTAACACTTCATCATACCATGGGCCACCTGGAAAATAAGGACTGTTATGTACATATTGTGTTCATGGACTTCAACTCTGCCTTCAGTGCAGTCATTTCACAACTACCATCTAAGTTGAGTAATCTAGGTCGAGAAAACAAAATATTCAAACTAGATCCTTGACTTCCTGACTGAATGGCCACAAATAGTTCAAGCAGGAAAACATTACTCAAACAGCATTACCCTAAACACCGAGGTCCCACGAGGTTGCATACACAGTCCACTTCGTTTCACAGTTCTAACACATGACTGCACAGCTATGCATCAGTCAAATAGAATCACCAGATTTGCATATGACACCACAGTAATCGGCCTTATGAAGAAGGAAGATGAGGGGACCTACAGAGAGGAGGAGAACCAACTCATTCACTGATGCACTGACAACAACTTAGCACTAAGTGTTGGGAAAATGAAGGAAATCGTTATCAATTTTAAGAAGGAGAATAAGCCACACACCCCATCATCAGTGGTGCCGCAGTGGAGAGAGTAAATAGCACCAAATTCCTAGGGGTACATATCTCACAAGACTTAAGTTGGGCTACAAACACTTCCTAGCGTCCAAAAACTATTGAGGGATATACACCATCCGGCTTATGGACTGTTCAAACTCCTGTCAACAAGGAATCACTGCAGAAGCATTAGATGCATGACATCCAGATTCCATAACAGCTTCTTCCTACACACTGTCAGATCAGACCGTTGAACAACAAACCCATAGCCTAAACCGTTAAATGGGTAAAACATTATTTATGTGCAATATGTCATTGTTATTTACTTAACTCTCTGCATAGCTCACTTTATACATCTATATCTGCACTAAGAAAATTGTACACTGTAAGTTTATGGCATATATTGGTGGTGATTAAGTTTTACATTTGTGCCTCTTTCGTTTATGTATAGTATTGTTTTTTATATATCCTTATATTTATACTGAGTCTGTTCCTGTTGTATTTGTTTTGTTTCTGTTGTAAAAAAGGTTTCAGTTTTTTACTTTATTTCTTTTTAGTATCTTATTTTGATGTTTTTACTATTTAAATTTTTATTCATTTAATCTATCTTCCTTCTGTAAACTGTCATTCTTATGGTACAAGCCTGAGTATCGAAATTTCATGCAGTGATGCACGCTTTTTCCTCTGTGTTGATCTGTATGGCAATAAAGTTTACTTTGACTTTGAAACAGCTGATTCCCAAATTGCATATGTATATTTGGTGTGCAGATGAGGGATCTGCAAAATGTGATGTACTGACATCATGTCCACAAATGTTTTTACTTCACACTTTGGTTCCCCCTTTACCTGAAAAGAATAAAATGGACATTGGAAGAAAAATGAATGAATGAGAATCAAATACTTATTTATTTCATCAACTGCTAATAAAGTCACTATCTGTGTCGACTATTAGGAAGTATAGTACACGCATATAAGACACTGAGCCATTAAGCCAGCAATAACACCTAAAAGGGTGGTCATTATTAGGGGAATTGTGTCCTAGCTAGGGATAGCACCAGCCTTAACCAGCTCTGGGCAGGATGTTATTTCTCTCATAACTCCCAACCTGGAGGCGTTATTACAATTAATGTAATGAGTTACCTGTTAAATTGTTTTGTATTTGTTTTTATTAATGTAGATAGATAGATAGATAGATAGATAGATAGATAGATAGGTAGATAGATTTATATGCAGATATATACGGGACCACTGAATTTTGTCGATACACTACAAATTTGACAGCCGAATGATCTACCACATTTGATTGACATATGTAGATTGTCGACAGATGTGATAGCTTGACAAATGGTGGCGCAATATTCTCTTTCCAGGAATCATGTTCTTGGAGAGTTAATATGTAGAATTATCAGTGTGTGGGGGGTGCAAGGGGGGCATTTCTGTTGTCGACCTTGTGCTGTTGACATTGAGGGGTGTTAACTAAAACAATGAGTAACAAGGTCACATAGAAAAAACAGTCAGAAAAAAACAAAAGAAAAACAAAGCCAAGCTAGATTTTCCATTGTGTGATTCCTTCAACCCTCTTGTACTAGTGGTAACATGGGATATATGCAAATGACCCTTTAAGGACATAGGGCATTTCAGCTATATGGCAGTTCTGAATGCCCATGAGTCTTTTCCTTTTAAGTCTGTTATGGACAAATTCAGGCCAATAAAGCCAAACCCCACTAGCTGTAGACATGCATGCTTCAACCTTCTTATGACCTTGTTAGCACCGCATAATTAGACCATTTGCCTAAAGTTTGGAAACACATAGTTGTTGTACCCAGCTGATTTCCATAACCATTAGGATGTCTGCAAAATATTCCAAGGAACAAACTAAAACAATGAATAACAAGGTCACATAAAAAAACAATCAGTAAAAACCAAAAGAAAAACCCAGCCAGGCTAGATTTTCCACTGTGTGATTCCTTTAAACCTCTTGTATTAGCGATGACAGGGGATATATGCAAATGACCGCTTAAGGACATCAGGTGTTTATATATATATATATATATATATATATATATATATATATATATATATATACACACACTTTTTAATATATTTTTGTTACAAAATAGTTCCTTTGACTAACGTTTCAGAATTGATATATCATATGAAATTATTGTTCAAACACACACACACACACACACACACACACACACACACACACACACACACACACACACACACACACACACACACACACAAATGTGCCCGGTAATTACAGCTAGTTTCTTGACTGAGGTCATCTCAGATGTTCCTTTTACACGGTATAAACAGCAAAGCCATGTTTAATGACTATAAAATGGGTGCTATTTTCTTTTTCAGTCCATGCTTTGTGGTAGCTTAATATATGTCTGGGAAGCAGTAGACATTTTTTTTACCAGCAATATCTCTACCTTAATACCCCGTTTGAGAACATTCATACTCCAATAGGGTGATGATGTTCATTTACACCATTATCTAAAAAGCTTTATCTTATAGCCTGGGCTAGAGTCTCTCCATTTCCACTTGCATGCCTAATTTTGACTATGTTTGTTAAGTTTTTAAACAAAACCATGCTCCCACATCTCTAATGAAAAGCTATACATGTTTCAGGTGGTCCTCTCTGGTTTAGCAATGTACAAAAGCATTCAGGGCTGTTAGATCTGGTGATTAATACTGCTGTGATGTATCATTATGCACTTGTTTTTTACAGATGGATTTTCATTTCTCCAAATATGATTTTTCTTTTTGTTTATTTTCTGTTTACCTGCAGGTGTCTCCTTTAGCTTCATGTGCTTTGATTTCTGGATTTTACTTTACTTAGGCAGTCGGTTCTTATCATTTGTAACTATTCCGTTCCCCATATGTACTTTACTTTCAAATGCAGTAGCAATGATGTAAGTTGATAATACACCCACATTTTTTGCAGTAAGTTCAGATATAAGATCCATTTAGCATTCTAACTCAGAAACTAGACTGCAGAGAATATGCTTGGCAACAAATATTTTATTACCGATTAATGCTATTCCTATGATTGTTTCAGAGAGGTACAAGTTTGACCTTCATCACTAGCAGTTCAGCACAAAGTATGGCAGAGCTGATACAATGGACCCTACAAAAAGCTCTGCAAGTCCATCAGTGGTTCAGTCAGGAAATCCAGTACATGTTTAATCATGCTTGCCTTCCTTGACATATAAGTACATGCACGGATGTATGCATTATGACATTAAATTAAGCCTTTTTCACTTTGCTGTGATTCCTTAAAATGTTTGTGGCTGGGAAGGTAGGACATTCTAGCACATGGCAGTTTTATCAAATAGGATGGTCTCCTGAGTACCCCCCTTGCACTAGTGAGGTCATTCTGTATATCTGTGGTGTAAAATACTTAAATTAGAGTACCAGAATGTAATGCCATACATAGTTTTCAACTTTTTTTTCCAGAATCAGGGACAAAACCAAAATTAATCAGAAGCAAATACACAAAATCACAGCATATTTAAACATTGGAAATATTCTTTAGAAAGACGATAGAATAAGTTGAATTATATTCATATCCATTTTCTGAAGAATAAGAACTATACAACTGAAATATATGATTCAGCTTAATGAATGTATTTATTTGGTTAAAAAAAACACTTTTTATGTGCTAAATCACAAACTTCTTAGAGAAAATCAGAAACACACGTGAAAGCCTCGTGGCAAAGTAGTTAAACTTGTTACCTTGCCATTTCAGTGTCTTTGGTTCAGTCCTGACCTGCAGTGACTGTCTGTATGGAGTTTGAATCCTTTTCCTGTTTCTGTGTGTTTTTTTTCTGTGAAATGCAGGTTCCTCTCAGCTCCCAAAGCACACTGTTTGATTATTTATTCTAGTCTTTCCCAATGTACTACTATCTTGCCCTTGTAGTTAAAAGTGGCCTGAGGGCCATTTTCCCTTTTTAAGACACCTAAAAAAAGGTAAAAAAAAAAGAATACCTTTGCCATTTAAATTAATGCTTTATAAACTGCAGTGATGAAAAAAGAGACATAACAAGTCAGTGCCTGGCAAACACATCAGTCTATTTAAAAGAAATATGGAAAGAAAGATATAGTGGCATGTGGGGAACATGGGGACTAAAGGAAGTGGTTGCTATTATACCTGCTGATATATTGTTTTCTGTATTATATCTACAGCTTCTTTGCTGTCCCTTTTCATTTTGTGTTAAGTAATTTGAATGATATTTTCACTGAAACTTCTTTGAATCATTTATTTAAAAAATGTCACTAATAGTCAATATTTATTTGCACATAACTGGCATGAGTTTGCTCCACTATAATAAGCGATATGCTTCACTGAGACAATTCCATGTACACACTCCAAAATATATTGTGTGACATCCCTGCTGATAGCACCACTAAAGTATTTCTAGGGAGAACATTTTTTTAATGCAGAAAAGCCATAACTATACTGCAGGGTTATCTGTGTAGACATTCAAAGCAGAGAGAGAGAGAGAGAGAGAGAAAGAGAGAGAGAGAGCTTTTGGCTACTATGCCCTTTGGCAATTACTAACCAATTTGAACTCATCAGGTAATTAGAAAAATCCCACCTATGAACAAGTCATTGAAGAATATACATTGTCAGTAATCAGATGATGGGTGAAGTTGTCATATAAGAATTGATGGGTCATTGCACATCAACGTGCATTTTTTAACAGGTTTTTCTGAAGGAAGTCTAATGGTGATTCATTCCTTTATGTTGTACAGTTATTCTATTGAGCTATATTTTAAGTTATCTGGTTATAATAACATTTATGGACTTGACATATAGTAAAAAAAATGGCTTTGCTTTCCTAATAAGCATCTTAGCTTCATGCTGTTATTTAATAAGAACATGAAACAATTTATTCCTTTGTATGTGTGGAGTCAGTGAACATTATCACTTAATTCTGATCATATCTCTTGCTGTTGCTATGGCAAATTTAGCTGCTCATGCAGAGATGTACTATATACAGACTCAGTGTGGAGTGAATGTCACGATTTTCCAGGTGTTAATTTTTGTTGCATAACATTTTAAAGCAAAGAAAATAACCTTCAAGGTAAGAAAACCTCTCACCATGCAAAAGTTGTTAGTCCATTTACTGAAATCTGGCATTTTTAATGTCAATAATCCTGAGTTTTATTAGCAAGATGTATTTTCTCTCATCATAAGCAGGCAGTCATTCTTATAACTCTCTAGTACTACTCAGAATAAATAAAAAACAGTTTGTGGTATACGGCCTGCTGCTCTGTCTTTTTATATCAGAGAATATGAAAGAGGCTGCTAAAAGGCGAAACTGAAAATGATGTGTTATGGGTGATGAAGTCTGCATCCTACTTCATTCCATTTCTAAGCATGTGGTTAGACTTCTTCTGATGAGACCAGACTGTAAAAATGAAGATACATTTAATATGGAAAGTTTCAGCTTCATTTATGATGCCTACCAGTGTCATAGAACAAACAGAATACTATCCATGACTGCTTTTTCTTTAATACCTTCTGCCATCTATGCCTATTTTTCCAGTCAGCATTGTTCCTTTTAGTCAACAGTGCTAATATACAGTGCATGTCTTCAGTCATTCATCACAGCTATAGAAAAGCAAATTACTTTATCTTCTTCTTCTTTCAGCTTTTCCCGGTTAGGGGTCGCCACAGCGGATCAAGCTAAAACTAATTATTTGAGAAGCTGTCCAAGACTAATAACAATCTCATCCTGAACTTAATTATTTATTTGAAGTGCCCCCAAACCCCTTAAAAGTCCTAAATACTTCAGGGTAATCCTGAAGACAGCGTTTGATTTTTTTCTAATTTTGTCAATGTTACACAACTATCTCATAACGATTCCTATACCGTTTCAAATACTGAATGATTTGAATGCAGTTTATATAGCAGCCTTTAGCTGTATTTGAGCTAACACGGATTACAGTCTCCTAACTAGTGGATGTTTTACAGCATTTACCCTGTAATAATATAATTTCTACTAAATAATGCTAGCTGCCAAAGTATATATATATATTTATCCTTTTTTTAATCTACAAAGAAATATGGCACATCAACTCTGTATTGTAGCAAAATGAAATAGTGTCAATTTTCAACCTTTGTTCAGGACTTGTATTCCTTCAGCAAACCCATACCTCAGTGAAAATAGGGATTTCAATTCAGTCAGTTATAATTTCCATTTTGTAGAAGGTAACAACCCAGTCTCAATTTATATAGGGACCTCCCTTGCATGAATGCTTTCCATGTTTAGCTCTTAAATGAAGAAAATGTGAACCCACCACAACAGAGCATAATCAATTCTTGGAAATGATTTCCTTACAAATACCACCCCAGCTTTAAAAGAGTAAGGTTTCTTGCATGAAGTGCTTTTGATTTTGCTTTGGAAAGTATTGATTTCAAATCTAATTGATTTCTCAACTATTAGTAGCATCATATTATTTTTAAGCTGACTATTTATTTTCCATGTTTTCCTTAGGTATTAGCCTCGCTGGGATCTCATGTATTTTTCTTCATCCCACATTTACTTTGCATCTTTTAGCTTTGCATTAACTTATGAACTAGTAAGCCTTGCCTTGTCTTGGATCTTACTTATGCAAATAATCTGAAAATTTCAGTCTGGCAATGTAATTTTGCTGCCATCATCAATTACATACTTGTTTGACTCTTCTTTGATGGGATACTTTAATAAAATAACTTTTTTCTCAAAGGTTCTTTGTAAAGCAGGAACTAAATAGATGTAAGATATACACTTTTCATATAAATACTGTAATATGCTGAAGACAGTGGTGTAAATAACATCAAAGGCAGTTTAGAACAAGATCAAGGGTTCTAGATGCTCTGGCTAGGTATTTGTATGGAATAGAGTTCAATGCCTATTTCCCAAATGCTGCTCCACCCTTACCATATACATATGTGCAGGGCACAAAAAGACGTCCCAGCATGCTGGATAGTGAATGTCTATATCACAACTAAGACTGAACAAGCACATAGCAATGTCAGTACTGTGAAGAGGACACGTGGGTTGCCAGCAGGATCTTGAGTGTAGGAGACTGCTTAACTGTAGGTTTTACAGCTGTCTATTCAGAAATGGAGACATGTAAAGTGTTGCAGGTCCAATAATATATATAGGCGATAGAGTGCTATTAGATATGCAATATCAAGTATGTGAGTATGCAAAATACATGATCTCTGGGATGCTATGGCTCCAGCATCATAGACAGAGTGAAATTAGATATGTGGTATCCAGCATTTATCTTTCAGTGTGTGGCAGTACATACTGTCTAAGATATTAGTGAAAAACAAGTTATTTATAGAGAAAATACTACAGTGCTGAAAACACATGGGGAAGGAAAAATAAGAAACCATCTTTTTTCCTGGTAGATGAGAATATTAAAAGTCTACTCCACCAATTTACAGTACTCATACAGGGAGGGTTGCATATTCCTAAGGGTGACAGAAACTCATGGTTTCTTGACTAAATACTTTGTCAAAGTGGAACTTGCTCATCATACTTCTTGAAGGAGACCGCAAGCTTACCTCTTATGTCAGTTCAAGACCTAAAGGACACATTTTAAAATAGCTTGCTTCATATGTGAACATGTACTGCCTTAGAATGGCTAATACCATTCTTCTAACCAATATCTCTTACTATTCAGTGGAGTAAGGTCTCAAATAGTCTGACTGCTGACTATTATACACATTCCTGTTGTCATGTACCTGCGTACATACATACAAATATTTCAGACAAGGTTAATAATGCGTTGATAATCTGCAAATATAAGGAACCAGTCATCTGCATAATAAGTGCCCAAGTAGTTATTAAAAACGTCTGTAGTACTGCCTGTTTTCTCTATTACGTTTGATAACCCCAGGCATTCCCAGAGGCCAGTTTTCTCTAAATGACCTACATAACTGAATGAGGTATCCTCATAATTATCTACATGAGGCTCTAGACAAGTTCATATGTTTTAATATTCCATAAAAAAATGATTCTTTCCCATCCATGGATGCCCTTGGTATACTTCCACTGTACTTATGACCAATTTACTGACTCTAATTTTATTACAAGGTTTCTATATTATTACTTCATGCTGTGATTTGGGTCTAATGTAACATATAAACAATGATTTCATCATTTCTGAATTATTAGACTTTATAAATTGTCTTATACAGCCTACAGTTTTAAACATATATCATTAATCAAATGGTTGATATAATCAGAAAAAAATCAAAGCTAGGTCTACCCATATTCCCATGTCCTTAAATTTATCCACACTTTCATTTACTGTGTGCTATATTAAATATTAACCCTTCAATAAAATAGCAGCATTTAAAAAGAAGTTTATGAAGTTTTGTAAGCTATGAAAGAAGTTACTGTTGCCGCACCATTTGTTCTCTGTAAAGGCAGAACTTGTTTTTTTATTTTTAACCAAGTATTCTTTATTGGGGCATACAGTGGTGAAGAAACTATAGACATTTATGGTACTGAGCTGAATAACTCAACAAAAGGCTGAGTTTGGTAGGCTGCATAATTAATTGATAAAAATAAAATAGTTTATAACATAAGAAATAGTCTAACTCAAGGGAAGCTATCAGGAAAGCAGTATGATTCACTGATAAAAATGACAGGTTTTAATCAGGAGAGTCTGATTTACACTTCATAAGAAATCTTTCTTTAGCAGATAAATATATAATACAAAGTTTTTTGAAAAGGATGGCAGAATTTGCAATGTCTAAACCTAATATGTTTAATATAACTATCCCTCCAAGAAAGCTGTAATAGCAAGATATGATCTGAAAATGGATCTATAAACAAGAAAGGTGTTCTGAAATGTTCATCCAACTAGTTACATATGTACCTTCACTAAAATACTATTGTGATAATAAACAAGTTGTGTTTCAAATAAATACCCATTAGAATGGTAATAATACATGGGGAAGAGTAACTTTTATGGGTCAGGAGCATTTACCTATGCACAAAAAATATGGTCAAGTACAAAGGAAACTGTTAGCAATTGTGTTTAGATGTGAGAAATGACATTAATATGTCTATAGTAAGGAAATTCAGATAGAAAAAGACAGAGACTCTGACAAAGCATTTTCTGAAAGTTCCTGTCAATGACACATCCAAATTGCAAAATATGTTGCTCAGTCTGTAGGATATACTCATTTTTCCTCTCATAATCTTCTCTATCCAAATCAAGGCTATGAAATAGCAAGAGCTTTTCCAGGCATTCACCTGGTTCGAGGGTGGAAGCTAATCCTGGATAGGATATCAGTCTATCACAAGATGCATTATTGCTTACTCACACAATGCATGAACACCTCATATCAGTGAGGAACTGTCAACACTATCCCAACACTATCCCAACAATCTGATGACTGACATTCCCTCAACATTTGTCTTCTATAACACAATCTGCCACACATGGTTTCCTAACCATTGGTCTACACCCACTAACCTAACAGCAACAGGCCATGTTGCTCGACAGCTTGCAGCAATGGTCTCATTTTCAGTAGAGCTGAAATTCTCCAGCCTGTGATGTCCTCCTCTAGACATGCTGCTACCTATATAAACACAAAGTATATGACAATATATATTCACTGTGACTCTGAAGGGCATGTTTAGAGATAGTGGTAATTAATGTACATGCAGGCATGGATATACAGCATGCAGGCCTTAGCAGTTCTAGTGTGCTACTATGTCCTGACAGAGGGACTATTGAAGAAGATACATTTGCTTGCCCAAATATGCATGACTGCCTGCATGTATATGGTCACCAGAGCAGACACAATCCCAAAATCACTATCAGCTCTTGTATTTCACGTTGAATTATAATATGTTCACACATGATAGACATCCTTTGTCTCAGAACATATATTGACCAGTTATGGCAGATATGGTGGTGATAGATAAGTTGCAAAATGCATGCATGACCCAGATTAACAGTCTACATGGATCCTCTTCCAGGTTACCTTGGAAAACGTGCCCTCTACTGTATACCCTGTAAATGCTACTTTTTATACCTCCTGTTTGTTGCAACTATAATTAAAGTATATGGTAAACAGTTTGTCTCTGGAGAGTTTCCTTTGCTACAGGTGCCAGGACAGTTGCAGTAGTATGCCAATATACCTGGTGAACATTACAAGCTGAAAGCAAGTGAAGGTTACTGGATATATCCAAGGAAATGTCTTACAGTACTGTATTTTTATTTATACTGAACTCCAGTAATTGAACTAGTGCACTCTCCTGCCAAACTGGGTTGAAAATAGGGAAATCTTTCAAGCTATGCAAATCTATACCTTTTGCATGTTACATATTCAATTAGCTACTTTAGTGCATATTTCTCTGAAACACTTAATTACAGTGTTGTGCAAATTGTTTGAAATTACATACACTTCATGCTGCATTTAAAATGTTAAGCTCAGTGAAGCTATGTAAGATGTGTAGACATGAAGGATGTCTTGTCTAGCACAAGCTAAAGGCATAGCTGTCAATCAGTGCCAAGCAGGGTATGCACATTACTAACATACATTACTATCACTGGTTCAGGAAATCGGTCATAGTTATTGCATGGAATGGCTGTTATATGAACTGATGATCCATATAGGAGCAGTGCCAGTCCTACCTTGTTCTGAGTGCTTTATCATATGCATCTAACATTAACATTATACCAATAGACACATTTACCTTAACAACATGTGAGGAGTGCAAGATAAACAGGTGTACTTCTCTAGCAGGCAGCAGAGACTAGCTGCTCACCATGACTATGACTCACTGAGAGCACTTCGTTCAAATCATACTTTGTCTAACATGCTACCCCTCACATGCAGGCTATGAGCAGGAGGACAATTAGTTGGATAAGGCACAACAATGCATCACCATTCAGGAAGTCTTAGCTGAGGTGGTGCAAGAGGATGTGCTATAGATGGTGCAGGTGGTGGAAGCAGCAGTGGAGTGTCATCTGCAGCAGAAGCTGAACAGTAATGAAAGCCTCTCGGAGGAGACTGTGGATTTGCTTATCTAGAGGCCACCAGCCATCTGGCAGCAGAGATTGCCCAGGCCCACAACACTGGCCTATCAAGATCATTGTGTGGTGATGGCTTTGTAAAACTTTCCCTTTGTGCTAGATTGACAGCCCCTTGCAGTCAGAATCTCACCCCCATCCCCTGTCATGTGTCATTTCTTTTGACTGTATCATGCTGTAAGTCTTGTATGTTTCCAGACTTTCCCATTACCACCTGTCTATCCTTTGTATGTATTCATCCATACCTTGTTACCCTAACCCCCTGCTTGATGCTCACTCAGCACTCTCCTTCCCCTCTCTCCAGTCTTTATTTTACTTTAGCTTATCTCCCATCGCCCTCATACATTTTCTGTTTAAATAAAACAGGTGATCTATCCCAAAAATGTAGTCTGCCTTACGATCACAACAGCTAACAATCTGTTTACAGGTTCTCCTTATGTGTATCCCTCTGCTTAGTGTCCTCTTCTTTTCCTGTCTTCATATGTCTCCTTTTCCATGTGTTCATTATTTTGACTGGGGTGGCCACATGTACTACCCTGTCCAAAAGTGGATGGCACAGTTTTGTGAGATGTTTGCCACTGTATTGTCTGCCGCTACACCCCAAACAACGCTAGTTGTCTAGCCATAGAGCGCATCCAATTCCTGAACAGAACATGTCACTGTGCTCAATCAAGTTGGGTATGCTATTGGGTCTGCTCAAACACAATTCTTGTCTCTGTTCTCTACATGCTGGTTTGCACAGCTATGTAAACTAAGCACTGCTCAGCTCAGGTTCATTGCATGATTAATGGAGTGTTAATATTGTTACAACTGATCAGAAGTGCTGATGAGCTGCATGACCTGTTGTACTTCTACATCCATAAATGACCATGCCACCCTGGATCATAGCTTGCTGACATGTTCTGACTTTCACTCAGTGGGTGGAATGCATTGTATAGCAACATGATTAAGATGCTGATTATTTGTTATAGTTCCATCTGCTCTTGAAATAGCCTTCTGATCAAATGATTTGTCAATCCCTATTAGCTTCAAGTTTTCTCTGGGAAAAGAAAGGAAAATAAATTAACTGTATGTATAAATCTTTGAATTAAGAATGACACTGGGCATTATCTACCCACTTATACCTAAGATTTTAGATCTTCTCTCCTCTTATTCACTAGTGGAAGCAACAGGAACACATGCCCTGGGATTCATAATGAATGCCACTGAGAACAATAAGAGCTGCAGCCAAAAGGGGCATGTTAGCCACAATGAGAAAATAACTCGTTATCAGATAATAGGCATGTCTCTGAATTGCCTGCTATTGCCATTACTGCTAATCAGCACTTTACTGTGGTAATTGTTGCACTGGCACAGGCACCCCTCATTCTGTTTACAGATATGGCATCCCGCAATAAGGAGACACACTAATCCCACTTTATTGTCCCTTAATTTACAGAACAGTTCTGATTTTGCCTCTTATACCTGTTCTCTCTCTCATAACTCATGGATGATTATAGTCAGCCAGTAATGCCAGACATTATAGTTTCATTTGTTTATCAGGATACAAGAGCGAGCCTCTCACAAAATCCTCAACTGGTGTTAAAGACTAAATTTCTAATTAGTCAAGGAGCTGCTTTCTGTACCAAAGATACAGATTTTGAAGATTTTTCTTTATATTTCTATGGAGACTTGGAGTAAAATTTACATACCCTCCCTGGTGTTTAGTATTTTCACAGAGGACTAAAGCTCAGTTTTGTTAATGTGCTCCTCCCTGTACCAAGCGTATAAAATATAAAGCTTTTTTCCAGTTGCATTTTTAATGCCTTTAATTGAAAAAACAAAACACCACATGTGTCTAGTGTTAGAACAGAGTACTACAGCACAACATTTTTTAAGGGTCAGAACGTGCAGCATTTTCCCTCATTTTCTGTTAACTTTTTAAGTGATTTAGAGTAATATTTAAGCCGCATCCCTGGTGTCTAGTGTTTCACCACACCCATACATATTTTGAGCTTCAAATCTGTTGTTTTAATAACTTTGTAAATAACTGTAGGGTAATATAGCAAGAGAGTCCCTGGTGTCCAGTGTTACCCCTGCATGTGTCTTTCATGCTGCACAACTGTTCTTTTAACTGAATTTCAAGTGGTATTTACATTTCTCTAGTGTTAAGACCCCCCCCATTATAGCAGGATTTGCTTTTCAGTCTAGTTGAATTTAGTGGTGTGACAGCCCTCCTATAAATGCTTGTGAGCATGCACACATGCTCACACACACACAGACACACACACACACACACACACACACACACTATCCCCACTTACCCAATCATACCAATGGGCACAGTAATACATTCATACATACACACACACCTAGCTTATCTATTCCCTAACTACTACAGTGTCTTTCCAGGCAGATACATTACCACACACACACACACACACACACACACACACACACACACACACACACACACACACACACACACACACACACACACACACACACACACACACAGATATACACTCATGCACACACAGATGCAGAGGCATAGATACACATAGACTCACATACAGAAACACCCACACACACACACACACACACACACACACACACACACACATATATATATATATATATATATATATATATATATATACAGACACACACTTCCTTCTAATGGCAACAGTTTTGTTTTATTTATTTATTTGTGTATTTATTTATTTGTTGATTTATTTATTTTTCCGCACATTGTATAAACTCGGCTTTTTAGTGTTGTGGATAGCAAGGGAACACAAAACAGCCATTTCTTGGGGCTTTTCATTTTTTTGATTTTATTTATTAATTTGTAACAGCCATTTCTTGGGGCTTTTCATTTTTTTGATTTTATTTATTAATTTGTATTATTTTTTTTTAATTGACACTTTCTAAATACCCACATTTAGTGAGTATAACCAAGATGGTGGCTGTTTGCTTTTTTATTGTCTGTGATTTATTGTACCTTAATATGCTGCCATGAAGTCATGGACTTGTTATGAGACTCTCTGTGCACATTAATACTGTTTTGGAGAACATTTTTTCTCCAACAGGGTATTAAATTAAATTCCAGCTGTTTTTTTAATGTCATTTAATTGCTACATAAGTTCATAGGGCTTATATTAAAGTAAACTTTCTTATCAGGAAAGCAACCTTCTTTGAATTCACCATTTCTTCTCTTTCTACACTTTCATTCAATTTTTTTCCTTATCCCTTTCTCTTCTAATAAAGACTCTTCTGTTCTATTGTCTTTTCCCATCAAAGATGAGGTAAGATTATTATGAATCACGGTATCTTTATCATTTTGTAAGGAATATCTTGGCTTGCCTATCTGAGGTAATAGTGCCAATTTAAGGTATCATGTGATCTTTAGTATCTCAGTTTATTATTTCAAGTGGAAGTTTTGTTTGGTTAGGTAATGCATGCCCTAATTGTTGAGCCTTACTACCATACTTGTCATATTATTTTAACTAATTTTATTGCACTTCCAAAATAACACCCTTTACCTTAGTCCAGAGTCATTACTTATGTCAGGAAAATATTGTTGATGCCACTTTTTGTTAACAGTGTGCAGTTTGGTATTCATTAAACATCTCTGCAAGTTGTGCCCACCTGCAAAGCAAGGACACAGGGTAGAATATGTTATTGAAGGTATAAGTAGGTGAAATAAATACAAATGAAGCAATTCAATATATCAGAACTATTCAGGAACATATAAAGCACATATGTACACACTGCAATCCTTTCTGGACTCATTTCTAGTACTCTTTGGAATACAGCCATGAGCGCACAGCACTTAGAAAAAAATGTTAAGTGTTGCTGCTGTTATTATTAACATGTATGTGCAACAGGCTTTGATACAAGGTGCTGCTGCAGCTGCCAGATCTTCACTTAGAAGGTGAAGTGTCTCCAGGTCGCATATGAGATATTGTGGACTTCATGGTGCAGAAATTGTAGAGCAGTACATAATGGACAGGGATACCTTAGAGGAAATATGCAAACTTTGCCACCCTCATCTGAGGCCCCAGGGAAATCATGGAGAAAACATCTCTGTGGGCACCAAGGGATGTATAGCATTATGTATACTAGCTAGAGGGACTTTTCAGTTATCCACGGGGATATATTAGGGGTGCCACAGGCCTCAGCCTCTAGAATATTTCATCAATTTATAAATGCAATCCTACAACATGCAGGGGATCATATCTGGTTTTCATGTACCCCAGAGGAGAGGTCTACAACCATGCAAAACATCTATACCATAGCTCAGTTCCCTGAGGTTCAGGGGGACAAAGACTACACACACACATTGAAATAAAAGCCCAACCTCGTGGACAGGAAAGGAGGTACATCAAGAGGAAAAAATACCACACTATCAACCTCCAGGTGGTCAGTAATGCCCAAGGGATCATATATAGTTGATATGCAGGTAACCCTGGCTGTTTTCATGACATACATATGGCACACCTGTAACCCTTATGCAAGGTTTGCTAGCGGGTGCTTTTCACAATGGTACCTAGCTGGGAATGCAGGTTATGCACTGGAGTCTTGGCTCATGACACAGAAGAGAAACCCACACAATCCCACTGAATAAGAATACAACAATCCCCATGCTCAAACCAGGAAAATTGTTTGGTATATATTTGGTTTGCTGAAATCAAGGTTCTGATGTCTAGACATATCTGGGAGTGCCCTGCAGTATGACATGGTTATCTCAGCCAGACTCCTCACAGTCTCTGTAATGTTACATGGTGCAATTGTCAGGAAGCAACTACAACTAAGACAAGGACCACAATTCCTACCACCTTAGGGAGAGACAGCACAACCAGCACACACAGACAGGGAGTCTGAGGAAGAACCAGCAGCTGAGTATAACACCCTCCCCCCAAAGAAAAAAAATAACTCAATGAGAAACCTGATATGGCTAAAGGAAATGTGCAACCTTTTAACAGATAACATCATTAACAATGAATCAAGTGGAGGAAATGAAACTGTTAACATTTGGGATATGCTTTGATGATGTCAGGCATAGACAACAGGTTTAACACAGTTGGTCTAAAATGTATCCATGGTGCTACTAGTTATATAAAAATTTTGTCACTCACGTTCACATCCTCAAAGAAATGCTGCTATAAAGATGTCATATTAGCTGAGGATATTTCACTTTTAAACTGTTATACCTTCTATACCAACACAAATGGAGAAACATCAAACATTGCACAATGTTATCTGAAATATAAGACATAACAAGTGTTTAAAAAATATTTGTAAAGAAACATCAACATGACTTGACAGGATTTGTATGAAAGTCAAAAAAAAAATAATGATGCAATTGTATAATTCCAGCAGCAGTATCTCAGACACTGGGGAATTCGAAGCAGTCTTTACTACTCTGATACAAGTGCCTTAGCACCAGGTGGGGCTTATATAGTGCAGATTAGTCCTTCTGCACACTGTGAATATGTAAATTATGTGTCAAATCATTTTCATTAATGAATCCCACAATCTGTCCAATGTGCTGGGCAGTTAAACATAATGTGAGGACCTACATGATGCCATGTGTATACCCTACAGTACAACAAAGAGCATTCAGTAGAGTTGCATGCTAAGGGCTTGCAAGTGTAACTCATTAAAAGTAGTGCATGAATAATTGATTGTATAACACTCCTGCCACTTTGATGTACACTTGCAGAGGGTGTGTTATTGAGAATAAACTTACTAAACTTACTGTTTCAACCCTGACTAATCTTCTCCTTTCACTACTGCTATCTCTTTACTGCCTCCTTTCACCAATAAATGCTGCTTACCCCCCTGAAGTAATTATTATCTCTAGTAAATTATAATTACTTATGAATTTAATCTTGAATATACTGTATATTACCTCAGATATCATACTGTAAAGTGACTTAACCTATCTTGTACATTTATTAGAACTAAGTGTAATTTTCTTCTCATTAATAGTTATTACTTAGTATTTTAACATCCTTTCTTTGTATAATTGTGCATGAGATATATTTGTGTGTTACTACTGGAGCTTTTCTCCCTGGGCCTCTACTGAAAATGGAAATATATCCAGTTGGACTAGCCCAGTAAACAAATGTAAAATAAATAAAATAAAATAAATAACTACTAAAGAAATATGAGATTACCTTGATTTACAAAGAAGAGAAAATAATGCCTTCTCTTTCAACTGTATTAAAATACACTTACGGCTCACAAAATAAAGAGAAGAGCACAGTCTTATACATTTGCCATCACTGTGGCATAATACCATACAGATATCAAATGTGAAATGACAGAGGACAACTTAATAACATGGATATATTGCTCCTTAAAGGTAAAGTGTTAGACTATCAATGATTGAGCACACATACTTCACTTTCTCTGCCACATAAACCCCTCGCTGCATGTGGCAAATACTCTTAATTTCATAATGTTTTATGCTAATGCCATGGTATCAAGGTACACATCTCAATATGGTAATGTCTGTGTGAAAATATGGCTCCTTAATGTTAAATTTTCATGGCATAAGAACAAAGAGAAACCATTACACAGACAAAGTTTTCCTTTATTTATTTACTTTTTGTCTTTGTTATTACAAAGCTTGGCATTGCACAATGGTGAGTGTCAACAGTCACTAACGGTGAACAATGTTTATTTATTTATTTAACATTTGTTTACCGGGAAAGTCTGACTGGGTCAGGAACCCATGGAGGCCCACGTAGAAAAGCTCCAAATGATACATGAAAGTTAAGACATTATCCATGAACAACACAACAGCAAGTATTAGCAAGTATTAAATCACACATTAAATACGTATCGAATACTAAATAAGTAAAGGGAGGTAGATACAATGAAAAAACATGTAATAGATAGGCAATACTAAATAAAAGTAATGTGGTAGATTATAACTTTTTTATTATTATTATTATTATATCAAGTAGGTAAAGTGTGAGGGTCAGGCAGAGGATCAGAATATTAGAAGCAAGCATATGCTTAGAATTGTGGTGTAGGATGGGAATAGTTAAGGGTGTAGAAATACATAACGTTTCTTAGTTTGATATTGTAATGGTTAGTGGATGAAAATCATGGTCTAGGCATCTCCAGATGTAGAAAGGAAAGGCGCTAGAGAGTGGATAGATTTCACCTGTTAGGAAGGAGCAGGGGCTGGTCTGATTACAAAGAACATTTTTTTTAGGGTGTGTTTGAAGTTGTTAAAGCACTCAGTGGTAGTAATGTCTGTTGGTAGAGAGTTCCAGAGCTTGGTAGTAGCATGAGAGTATAGGCACTGTCCAGCTCTTTTGTTTGGAATGTAGATGGTTAAGAGTTGTTTGTTTTCAGAGCAGAGGACTCTGGTACGGATGTAGGGATTTAGGACAGATGTGTGGGCTAGGCAACTATCAGGTGTATATATCATTTTATGTGCAGAAGACAGCTGAACTAAGTTTAGGTGGTATGTGAGTTCAAGACAGTTTAGTTCTTTCAGAGATAGGTAGTGATGAGAATGGTAGGTGTAGCCTGTGGCAAATTTGGCAATTTTATGGTAGCAGGATTGGAGCTTGTTTTTAAGAGAAGATTGTAAATTGGTATTTAAGGGGGCTGCATATAAGAGAGAGGGAAGCAAATATGTGTTGTGAGGGATTTTCCTGGTGGAGTTATCAAAGAAAGTTTTTTTGTCTATAGAGTGTTCCTAGTTTAATGTGTGTTTTTTTTAATGCTATTGCAGATGTGGTGTTTGAAAGTTAGTTTGTTGTCTATGGTAACGCCTAATAGCTTAGCTGTGGGAACTGTTTCAATTTCAGTGTTATCCTGAGAGAATATTTTAAAGTCAGATGAGGCTGATTTTGCCAAGAAAAACAAGAGGTTTTTTTTTAAGATTTAGGAGTAGCTGGGCTTCTCTCAGCCATGTCTGTATTGAAGTAAAAGTGGTTTGGGTGAGTTGTTGGAGATGTTGTATGTTATTAGAGGAGGAAATTATGGTAGTGTCATCTGTGTATTGGATAATGGAGCTAAGGGGTGATGAGGTATGAAGGTTGTTGGTGAAAACATTGAAGAGTAAGGATGCATGTATGGATCCTTGTGGTACCCCATTTGTGTTGGTTTGATATTAGGATAGTTTATTTTGACATTTAACACATTGTTGGTGGTTGGATATGCAGCTTGCAAACCAATGGAGGAATGGTGGGGTGCAGCCTACAATGGATAGCTGATGAAGAAATTTGTTGTGGGACACTATGTCATATGCCTTTGATAAGTCTAGTAGTAAGACAGAGGTGATATCACCAGAGTCAAGGGATTTGCACACAGTGTCCATAAAGGAGACTAGGGCATTGGTGGTGTTGCGTGATGGGCAAAAAACATATTGGGTAGGGGTAATTAGTTTGTTTTAGATGAGATGGTGAAGCAATTGCCAATGTACGCATTTTTCCAGGAGTTTGGGAAGAGGAGAGAGGATGGAGATTGGTCAATAATTGGATAGTTCATTGGTGTTGCCCCCTTTTATGTAAATGGGTGATGATAGATTTTTTTACAGAGGCTATGGACATTGGACTCTGCTATGGAGCAATTTATAAGGATGCTGACAGGATATGCTATGGCTTCTGCACCAAGTTTTAAGTATTCAGGGGGGAGGTTGTCAGAGGAGATGGAGCATGGTTTTAGTTTTTGAATAAGAGAGATAGAGACAGGTTTAAGAGAAAAGGGGATAGAAGATGTAGTACTAGTTTATTGAGGGTTTTCTTTGTGCAGGAGTCATGAGATAATGGCGGAGGGGGTTCAGAGATGGGTCTAGAGGTAGTTGTGGCAGTGGGATTTGTTAACAGTTTGCTTATGCTATCTATAAAATGAGAGTTAAACAGGTTGACTGCCTCTGAGGGAGTTTTGTCAGGGCATGGTGATGGAGTTTGTTTACACCCTGCTGTAAAAAAGGTTTGAGATGTATTTCCAAAATTGTTTTGGGTTGCTTTTGTGGTTTACCAGTTGGTTAGAAAAGTGTTTTTTTTGTCTAAGTTCACTAACTTTTTTGCTTTATTTCATAACTGTTTATATTTGGTTAGGTTAGCATTATATTTATTTTTGTGCCATTCCTTCCAAGCTTTATCTCTATCTTGTAAATGTTGTTTGGTAGTTTGTTAGCCAGGGAGCATGGTTAATTTGTACTCTTTTGGTGTGTGTGTGTGTGTGTGTGTGTGTGTGTGTGGGGGGGGGTTAGGCTGTCAAGAGTATTTAGAAATACATTGTTGAAGTATTCAAGGGCATCTTCTAGTGGTAGTGTTTTATGTGGACTCCAGTTTGTGTGTTTTAGGATTTCATTAAACCTTTGTTGTTCAAAGTTCCTGATATTTCTGGTGGTTTTGTGTGTGGGGGTTCTTGTAATTTGTGGTGTGGATCTGTATATGAATATGGCTAGCTGGTCACTAAGACTATTGGGTAGAGTGTAGGGATTAGAGTATTTGTCAGGATTAGAAACTAGTATCCAGTCAAGAGTTGCACCTAGGGTATTGCTGTTATCCATGCTGTGGCATTGGTATAACCACAGAGGTTTATGCTATTAGCAGGGGAGTCAATCATCAGATCTTGCCAGTTGATATTGATATCTCCCATAATTATAGTTTCATTACTGATGTTTTCCGATATCCAGGAGAGGATATTTTCCATAGTATGACTGTTTTGACCAGGGGTATATATAGTCCAAAATGCATATTTGTTTTGTTTTGTTAATCTGTAGGGTTACAGTTAGAATTTCTGCATTGCTGAATGGTGTTTCTTTAGGGAAAGATGAAATTGTGATGGTGTTAGGCTAGATTAAGGCTACCCCTCCACCTTTTTTGTTGGTTCAGTTTTTTCTAAGTAAATTATAGGCTGGGGATGTTATTTCAGTATCATGGATATGGGGTTTTAGCCAAGTTTCGCTGATTACTAGAATATCAGGGGTGTATTGACTTAACCAAGCATGAAATTCTGTAGTTTTGTTACAGATACTATCTGTGTTTATGGTTACTAGAATAATATTTTTAGGGTATAGGCTTTTAGCAGAGGAAGCTGTAGCTGGGGGAACTGGGTTGGGGTGGATGTCCCCACACAGGGATAGAATGTGTTGCTTGGAGAGGTAATGTTTGAGGTATTGGGTGGGTTTATTATTGCTGACTGTTATGTAGAATTCATGTTTACTAGTGATGTTGTCAGGATTTATTTTGAGTTTTGGGAGAAACATAATATGATACTGAATTAGGCTGACTGATATGTTACTTAAGCTTTCTGTGGGGTTGTCATGATACATAGTAAGAGTAGAGTATATAAATGTTGCTGGGTTTAGGGAATAGTTCAGGGAGGTGATGTAGATTAGAAGACTGATACATAATGTTAGAAAAAGGTTAGAGAGAAGGGAAAACATTTTTAGTGACATGGTATAATCTGAGTTCTAGAAAGCAGGGATAGTAGAATGGGCAGTAGGGATCAGATTGTGAAGCTTTGAAGTGGAGCTAGTGTAGTAATGGGTGGGGATTTTGGTGTTAATTAGATGTAAGGAGGTGGGAGTAATTGTAATTGGACAACAAGCTGTAGGGGGTGGAGTAATGACAGGTATAAATTTAGGGAAAGCAGGGATGGGTGGGAATGGGGCATATGGTAAGGGCGCAGAATGAGCCCGAGCATAGTGAGTTTCTGAGACAGTTTAAACTTACAATAGGTAGGGGATTAAAAACTTTGTTCCAGTAAGTGACTTTGTATGGATTCTTATGGTTGAAACTGGATGGAGGGCTTTCGGGTAGTTTAGGACTGCAAGAAGGAGGTGGGGGAAATAGTGAAATAATACGATTCTAAAGTCTATTTTAGTTGTTGTTTAGGAAATAGTGTGGGTGGTAGAGTAGCAGGATAGGGAGAAGTGGTTAGACACGGGGAAGTAAAGAGATAATTATTTTTAACTTCCGGTTAGTTGGGTGGGGGCAGGTGATGTGCAAATCAGCTAAGAGGTGAAATAGAGTTTTAAGCTTTACTGTAGCTGAATAAACTTTAACATAGATTAACTTAGTTTAGAGGTCTGTAGAAGCTTGCTGGGGATGTTTACTTGATGTAATGGCTTGTGTTTCACGCTCTTGTATATTGTGGCAGGTGGAGTCAGGATGAAAAATACTGGGACCTTGGCCTATGAAAAGGAACAATATACAAAAGATTATGAGCAGTGTGGTAGGGATGAGCAGAAAGTAATAGGGTCAAGTAGTAGAAAGGATAGCATAGATTATATAGAGAGAGGAATAGGTGGGGTGTTAGGTTAAGCAGCAGGGTTACAATATCAGAGTAAAACAAATTCTCAGTATATAGGTTATGTAAACAGGTATATCAAGAAAGCACTTTACAATCCTTACAAAGACATTATTCTGCTAAGATGAAAATTGTAACAGTTTAGGCATTTGTGCATAGCAAGAACCATACCATGTTGTAGATTGTGCAGCATAAATCATATCAAATCTTAGATACAGTGGGCTGCCTTAATATTTGTACAGTCAAAGTAAAAGTAGGTACTTAGACAAAGGTTCACAGATAAGCGAGAAATTATAGTTATTCTTTGCTACAGTTCTAATACCAACAATTGAAAAGCTAGAAAAGGCTATTTATACTCGGGTACAAATGAATAGCAAAGTGTAACAGTATGGAACAAGTAACCCAATAATGCTGCAAAGTACAGCCATGCAAAATAGCTTTAACTGCAACCAGACCTTTCAAAGAAAGAAGCATCTGGCTGTAGTCTTTACTTGTGAATAGCATTCAATAATACCAGTCATCTAGCTTATCTATGAGCAGACATTTCAGCAGAGCATATGACTTTAGTTTTAAACTGAAAAATGGCTTTCAAAACTCAGGTGACTAGCTTAATTACAAAGAGGCATTAAAAGACAGTATATGGTTTTACTTTTAATTCCATAAACAGCTATGAATAAAATAGGATGGGCTTCTTTAAATATGACCTGACATTAGAAGAAAACAGTGTTATAGTTAGTTGAAAAAAAAAAACAATGCTAAAGTCTGGGTGGCTTCAGAAAAGCACAATAAACCAAGTAAGAAGGAATGACCAGCACAGCTGAAAATCTAAATAATTTATTAAAAACAAAAGTAATATAAGCATAGAAAGCAAGTTAGTAGCATAAGCTCTTCTTCAACCTATATAAACTACTCACAAACCAACCTTAAATATCATCGTGGAACATAAAACCAAGCAATAAACTCATAGTAAAAACAGCTGACAACAAATCTAATTCACTACCTTAGCAACAAATCAGTGTTTAATCTTGCATCCCTTTAAATAAGGTCCAAGGTATAGGTCCAAGGTATTCTCATTTCAACCATAGTTCCTATCTGCTTGTAAGGTAATAATCCATTTTAATTCATTAGCTCCAGTTATATTAAACAAACCCCCTCTTCTAATATTTTAGCAGTTAACTGGATAAGTTTAAAAAGAAAACTATGGCCAGCATGTAAACTAATATACTTGTTCAAAGCATTTGTGCTGACATTTCTCCTGATGTCTCTAATATACTCAAAAAACCTCTCTTTCAAGCTATGAGTGGTCATACCAACATAAAAACTGGGACAACATATTCAAGTTGCTAAATACACCAGATCAATGCTTCTAGAATCAGTGTAAAACATGAATTCATACTTAATGTTAAAAGTCAGGTTAATAAAATACAGAACATCAGAAATAAAGGGACAGCTACTTTAAACCATGTCTCAGTAACTGCACAGGTGTCTGTATTCTCAAGTGTAAGGAGGGCTTGGAGGGAGTGTAGTTTTTCATTTAGCTGAAGGTTGGCATGGAGCACCGTAGACTATTGTGAATTAATTTTCTAAGATCAAAACCTCAAAACAGTGTTAAACACAGAAAGTAATACTTTGCCTTCAGTCAAACAAATGATATTGTCAGTGGTGCACTTCAGTGAACAATTTTCAAAAAAAGAAAATAATGTGAGTGGCTTGTATTACTTCTATATATTGCAATGGACTGTTGTACTCAAGATATGTGGAGTTAACTGTGATGCTGACTAAGCACTTCATTAGGTAAAGTTACATGAGGACTTCCTGTGCACCTTGTTTGCCAATCTGGTTATGTGGGCATGGGAACTGAAATATGCTTTCCCCTCACAGTTCTATCCATTGTGTAAGACATATCTGAGATATTTGGATGACCTATTTTATTATCTGGCAATGTAATGTTGAACAATTGAATCAATTTATAGAATATTTGAACCAATAATTCACCTATTCATATCACATGGAGTGTATAAATTATAAAGGACAGTCAGGCTTCAAATTCCAGTATATTCAGGAAACCCACTTTTTCAAATTCATATTTGTTTTTTTTTATAGTTCTCATCCCTACCATCTCAAACATAATTTAGTTGGGGGTCAGTTTATTTGAGTGGCCAGAATGATATATCCTATAAGGATAGATTGGAACAAGAATTTGATAAACTCAAACATATGTTTTTAGAATGAGGTTATTCACCACCTATGGTTAAACAGCTAAGATTAGAAATATACAATGAATGGGGTGATAAATATACACCCTTATTAGGATGTGGCCCAGTGACATGATAATATATTGAACATGACTTGGTGTTTATGGGCATGAAGACTGGGGAAATTTTAATCAATTTGAGTGAGTCTTGATTTTACCTTTCAGTGCAGGTTCTCTCAAGATGAAATGAGGTTTGGTAACAAATCAATTTGTCAAAGGATATCTTCAGGTGAGTGTTAGGTAGAAATAGTAATGGGAATGAAGATGGTAGGGGAAGAAAGCTAGTTGGGGGATGAAAAGGGTAAATGGGAAAGTAGGATGATTAGGAGGAAATGAGGTAAGTGTAGGGAGGAGCTTAACTTGAGTTTTATGTGAGTGTAACTGGGTAAGGAATCACATTTTGCCTTAAACTTGCTATGGCAAGATCTATGCCTGAGATGACCTGTGGGTGCTGTTGTGATCAGGTAGGCCTTGGAATAGTTGTGTATGGAAGAGGTGGGTAATGCTTGCTGGCAAGGGTTTGGGTTGTGCTTGGCCTTTTTTTCCCCACCATTTTTCTTCAATGGCTGTGTGCTGTGGTTCCAGATGAGGGGAAGGACTGGGTGTTTTGGTTGAGTGCAAGGGCGTGCCCTGCTGGCATTTGTCTGGTGGGGAATTCCTGCTTGTAAGGGGTTTGGGCAATTGGGAAGGCTGGCAGCTGAGGGTAATGGATGATGGGTAGGATTTGACTTTGTGGTTGTCTGTTGCTCTGCCTTAGGATAGGGTTGCTGGGATGGCATTTCATACTGAATTCCAGGTTTGTAGTTCAGTGCTGGTTGCTTGTGGGCTAGAGAAGTTTGTGATGCTGGGGTTTCAGAATACGTAACATTCTCTTGTCTTTGGGATAGACTAATAGTATTACTATTTGTTGTGGTTTACGGTGCATTTTTTCTTTATACTGTAATAGGGTTTTTATATCAATGTTCCTGCTTGATCCTAGTTAGCAAAAGAAAGAATTAATCAATTATTGAAGCACCTATGAGGCAGCTGACCAAAACAGATATGTCATGATGTCTTTTTATATATATATATATATATATATATATATATATATATATATATATATATTCGTTTGTTAACCAGGTGAGAAATGGGCAAAGGTGCATCTTTAGAGGGGCAACCCAGGACCATTGCCATTGTCTAGTTAAGTAACTGCCTAAGGTTCACACGTTAGGCAAATGCAGGAGAAAAGCATCAAACTCTGTACCATTAACAGTAGCTGGTTAACAGTTCAGTCCCTATTTCAGATGGGCAGTCAGTTGGATTGTGGCTTTGTACAGATTTCTTGCTCTAAAAAGTTAAAAGGTATGCACAGAATGCCCAGATGTTTGCCTCATACTGTGGTTGCTTTGTTAGATAATGATGACAGAAGTTTGAGTTGCAGACTTTCTACCCTTCAGAAAATGTGTGCTACTGCAATGATATCTATCAGCTTGCTAAGTTTGTATGGACAATATTTAAAAAAAGGTCCCTATTTTTGGGACTTTGTCCCACTTTTTTGTCTAGATTTCTTGTTTGTAGAGGTGGAGAGGTATGGTGTAGGGCAAAACATTATTCTAGAAACTTTATAAGTTTGTAAAAGCAGTATTTAGGGTTTGTCCATTTCCAGTATAGTAAAGCAGCATGCTGCTCAGCTGCCCAAGAATTTGCAGGGTGTCCAGGATTTTGGCCATGGTGTCATCTGTTCCTCATACCATTTTGGTTTCAGCCAAATTACTGGAGCATTTGTACAGACACTTGTGGTTCAGGCTGCATGTCCATTAGAAAAGTCATGTTGATGCAGAGCCTTTATTTTGTCACTGTGCTAAGTTGGTAGGTGTCTTTGTTTCTACTCCTTTGTCTCACTATCGCTTTCATGTTGCTCTGTATTTCATAACATTGTGTGCTTTCTTGGAAATTACTGGCAAATCATGGAGGCTTGAGGTTAGAAAATGATGACAGGCAGTTGGTTCTGGACTTCCTATCTTTCACAGGATTCATGCTGATGCAACACTGGTTATCTCCTGGCTTTCTAAGTTTGTAAGAGCAATATTTTTGTAAAAAAAAAAAAAAACAAGTTTGTGCTTATTTTGGCCCTTTGTTCCTCTTTTATGTATAGCTTTGTCCAGATGTTGTGCTCTGGGAGGTTGAGCGGTATGGCTGGTACGAACTTTTATTGCTATTTTGCAGTAAGCGGACATTGCTGCCCTAATTGGCAAAATGGGCAGATTTTATCTCATAATTTAGGCCTTTTTAAACTTTGGAGAGTTCTTGATTTTGAGTTTCCAGATCTGACAGGTAGCTTAATGCAGACATTAAGGGCGCACAGTGAAAAGATGTTTGTCTCATAGACACAAGGTAAAGGGTTTGATGCCCATCTTTGTTTGGGGGTCAATGGGCAAGGGTCGCAGAATCTGTTTGTATGAAGGAGCTGAATTGGTAAGCACAATAATTTTTGATATTGTCCCTGCAAGGTAGTTAACTTAAATAACCTATGGAAGGGATGAAGCATTTCAATTTTTCCATCACTTTCTCTGAGAGGTTGAGGACAAGGCAAGCATTATGAGGAGAACACAAATAGGGTCTCATTTTTAACATTGCTCTTAAAGTTGGGGTAGGCTTGTGTGTGAAAAGTGGGGTAGGCAGGCATTTGCTGGGTGATGGGGGATCAGAGTTTTAGTGAATATCTGTTTCGTTGACTTCACTAGCATGCTGGGATTCATTCACCTTCATGGTCACAATTGAGGCCATTTGTACCATTTTGTGTTAATTTGTTTCCTGAGAAGTTTGCAGGCAACTGTGTTTGTTGTACATAATGCTAAGTGTGGTGCTTTTTCAGTGAGTTGAAGTGGTATGTAAATGGATGTAGTAAAGGAGGGGTCTGCAGGTGTTTCTCTTCTGTGAAAGAGTGGTTGAGTAAAGATGGTGGCTTTTCTGTGGTGTTGAGTGTCATTACTGTGTGCAAGGTTTACATTTGAAACTTGTTGTGAGTTTGGTAATGTTATGAAGGTTATGTTGGGTAAAGTCTCAGCTTTAACACAGATGCTATCAGAGGCTCTGTAGTCTGCTGTATTAGCAGTAGTATGGAATGTTTTAATTTTTCCCTTTACCCTGATTATTGTTTCCCCTTCTATCTTCGAGACGATGCTGCCACTTATAATGTGGAACAAATAGTTAAATGGTGCAACACTTTCTAATGGCTTATTTAATACAATATGTAGATCTATATTTATCTTTGTAAAATTGCTACTTGTATATTGCTATTTGCTTGCTTTCCACTTTGTATTTTATTTTATGACCTTTTGAATTTCATGATTCTTTATTGTCTTTGAATGTAAATTTCGTTTTTAATATATATTGCCTGTAACTGGAGCTTTTCTCCTCAGGTGTCCACTGCAAATGGGCCATAAACCCAGCTGGACCAACCTGGTTAACAAATGTCTATAAATAAATACATACATATCATTAATAATCTTAACTAGGAAGCTCATAGGATGGTTAAAATGTGATATTTTATTTATAGAATAGGCCTTGTGATGAAATAATAATTCAGTTCTATTTACCATTGATATCAGTTAAATTGTTAACACAGAATGTGTGACTGACTTTTTGTGGTGGAACTTTGAGGAACATGAACTTTTATGACCCCGACCAAGGAATGTTCCTAAATATGAGGTACATGTGAGAGGTATGAGTTTTTTACGAGGGTATTTTACTCTTTGTTTTAAGCATGTTGTGATTCATTGCAGTGTATCTGTTACTGTTACAGCCACCTGTAGAACAGAGCAGCACATGGGAGAAGCTGCCAAGGACGTACTCTTGAACAGATGAATATGTTGTTTTGTTTAAGATTTTTATTTGTTTAAGAGCAATTGCTCAGGGATATTCTTGTAGTGCTTGCTTACAGAAATGCTTCCCAAGACTGTTTTATGGAATAAGTTAACTTGGCTATATAGTGTGGTATTGGTTTTGTATGGGAATTATGAGGTAACTCAGGTATTGTGATATTTAAATTATCCCCCATCTGCAGTGTTTAGTTGAGCAGGCCTGAGTTGGTAGCTCACTTTATGTTCTGCATTTTAAAAGGTGTCAGTTAAATGCATAGGTTCAATTAGGGCTGCTTGTGGTGTAAGGCCGTTTGCAACAGTATGTTCCTTTGCTGGCTCTGAAAGGATTTGTTGAAGGATATGGCTGTGCCAGCTTATTGAGGATAGCGGAGTCCAGGACAGTGTAGTGGCTGTGCAATTGATGAACAAGGTAAAGCCTTGGCAGGGCCTAATGTTATCATTAAGAAGTTTTGGTCTATGTTTGTGCAGAGGTTTTACAGTTTTCTTTTCTTTTGCAGATGAAGGAGCACAGAGTGGGCATCAGTCAGTGGCCTGACGGAAGTGGATTTGAAAGGTGATGGATTCTGCTGGGGTGGATGCTCTGGTCACTGGAGTGGTGCACAATGAAGTCACAGGTGATCCTGCTTCATAAGGTGCTCATTAAGGTATGTCAGAGTTGGTGCAGTTTGGGAGTAGTATGGGGGAAGGTGAGGATGAGATATATCAGGGACAGGGTAAAGCAGGTTTGGGGATTGTTTATGGAGAATTTGGGGTTGTCCACAGGTGGGGTGGAGTCACAACAATGTGACTTTGGGTCAGAGTTTATGGGCATGTTACTTGGGTTTAAGTTTTCCTATGGCAAGGCTATGCAGATAGGCTGCTCGCTGCTCCTTTGGGAGTTTAGCACTGTTCTTCATTGGATTTGGCTGCAGCGGGTGGGCAATCAGAAGGAGGTACATTATATTGATGCTCACTTTTTAAGACTAGGTGAAGGGCTTGACAGAGCATTGTAAGGTATGCATGTGTGTTGGGGATGTGTGAGGAATGGGTTTCTGTTGTTTATGCAGAAGTTTGAAGGTCCAAGCAAGGCATTGTGTTTCTGGGGTTGCTAGTGGATGCAGGCCATGGTTTGTTTGATTTACCAGCTGTGAAGGTAATGTGATAAATTAGGACAAGGGCGGATTAAAGGTGGATTTAGCTCAGATTAGTATAGTTGCACAGATGACAGGGTTATGAGACCTTAATAAATCTTGGAAAATGATTTATATGTTTGAAGGGTTGGGGTAGGTTTGATAATGTGAAGACTGACAGACTGTGGCTATTGACAAGATAGCTTTTCTTGAGAGGGTTGCTGGTGGAAAATGGAGGATACAATTTGGAGGGTATTGCCTTTATGGATGTATTCTAGTCATTAAAGAGGGTGGTTCATTCGTCAGCAAATGCTAGGCTGATCATTAGATGTTTTGCCTTAGTGGGTATAGTGGTTGGATTACTATTAAATTGATCTTTTGGAAAAGGAGATCTCATTTTGGTCATTATTATATCCTTTATGTTGCAAAACAACGTTGCATTTAGGTAGGATGGCATGTAGTTGGGCTTGCTTTGTTTCAGATGGTGGTGGGAGTTTTATTGTTTTGGTGGTACATTTGGCATGTAATGACCAGGGAATAATTACAAAGCTACCATTAGTTGTAGGATAAGTGAGGATATGTTTGATTTACAGAAGTTATACAAGGGTATAGGTATCACTTTGGTGTTGGAGAGGGATCATCGGTTTAATTTCAGCTGTTTAGACAAGTGGTTGCTTTTGGCATTTATATGATAAAGCATTGAGAGGTTGATGACAGGGATCCAGTTTGGCTCAGAGAGGATGGATTACACCGAATGATGTTTGGCTTCAACCTTTTTAACCCATGGTTAGGTTTGTTTTGAAAGGTTTTGTTGGAAGTTTTGGTATGAAGGAGGAGGAACAGCTGGTCAGGCTAATGAGTGGAGAAGAGGGGCAGGCTTGTCCCTCTTATGTTCCCCCTATGGTGTTGGATGTTTATTTCAAAGAGTCGGGAAATGAAAGTGAGTGGTCAGATGCTGCTTGATAAGTAAAGGTAAGCAAGCGGAGGTAAGGATGCTGCTTATTTGCTTATTTGGTCGGAGTGAGCGAGGTCATGCTGCCCTAATTAACAGTTATATGGATGTTTATTCTGTGATTAATAAATTAAAATATTGGTCAATAAAGTTATGTTTATGGAAGTTTAATAAAGGTTGTCAAACATCTTTTACCATGATGTGTTTATTGAAGGGGATCAATAACAAACCAATTTGTCCAGGGACATCTTCAGGTGGGGGTTAGGTAGAACTAGTAATGGGAATTAAGAGGGTAGGGGAAGAAAGCTAGTGGGGGGGATGAAAGAGTTAAATGGGAAAGTAGGATGACTGGGAAGAAATGAGGTATGTATAGGGAGGGGCTTAATGGGTTTTATGTGAGTGTAACTAGGTAAGGAATCACAGTTTGGCATGAACTTGCTACCCTCCCTCCCTCTCGGTTTTTGGAACATTTGGGATTGCGTGGTTTTATAAGTTTGGGTAGGCAGAGAAGAGTGGCAGGCTTGTCCCTCTTCTGTTCCCCCTCTGTTGTTGGATGTTCATTTCAATGAGTTGGGAAATGAAAGTGAGTGGTTAGACAATGCTTGATAAGGAAAAGCAAGCAAGTGGAAGTACGGACACTGCTTATTTGGTTTGATGTTTAATTCAATAAGTGGGAAATGAAAGTGAGCGATAGGATGATGCCTGATAAGTAAAATAAGTATGTGGAGGTAAGGACGCTGCCTATTTGGTCAGGGTGAGCAAGGTCGCGCTACCCTAGCTAAAGGTTACATGGATGTTTAGGTTGTGATTTATAAATTAAAATATTGGTCAATAAAGTTATGTGTATGGAAGTTTAATAAATGTTGTCAAACATCATTTGTTGTGATGTGTTTATTGAAGGGGACCAGGACAAAGACCTTATTATTAGGAAATGGATGATGTTCAGAAGTAAAGAAGATTTATTCAGGATCTAAGGGGAATCCCCAAATTTTTTATAAAGAACAACAGCTAACTTTAAGAAATAATTTGAGGCTAACAGTAAGTGGAAGGTATCAACAACAAAGGTACCCACTGCTAAAGTAGATGTTGGCAATGTGAGTTTATTATTCAGGAACATGAAATATTTTTAAATGACTTGCACAGACACCATATTATTTTATCTTATGAGAACTGCAATGCTAGTGGATTAGTTTATATAGCCAGATGTGATTCATGTCTAGCAGTTTACATTGGTAAGACTGAAAGGCCCTGCCGAAAGAGGATTTATGAACACTGGTATGATATCAGCAAAGCTAACACCAATAGCACACTTTATAAACATTCTATTCTTTGTCTGAATTTTAAAAAGTTCCATTTTGGGATTTTGGAAGTAGTACCCTGTGAGCTTTGGGGAGGGGCTTGTGACACTAAACTGGAATACAGAGAACTTCACTGGCCATTGTGGTTAAATGCAACAGTTTTTCCTGGTATCAATAATACTACCTTAATCTTTTCAGTTTTAACATTAAAAAATGCCAGTCTTTGAACTCCCAGGGAGAATTTATAGTTTTCAGAATAAGGTTTATATACAATATTTTAAATCATCTGCACATTGAAGTAATTATTTTTAATATTAGGATTCTTTATATTTTTCACTTAATATTAATATGTATTATTTTTTAAACCATTTGTTTCACTTGAAAATGATGATTACTGTATGGATTTCATCAGTAGTAACAGTATGTGTGTTTACAATTATTATGGATTTTTAGTAACCTGATTAGTTGAAATTACTAATATGGTAATTTTTTAAACTGTGGGGATTTGGGGTTGTATTTTAATTATTTTTTACATATTTTATATATTTTTATACATTTTATTCACCCATAACATTTTATTCATTTCACTCACTAGCTCACTAATGTTATTTTTATGTGGAAGGCACTATGTCTTTAAGATAGCATTAACTAATTGATTCCTGTGGCATTCATCTAGTATTGAAATGAGGCAGAACACAGGGATCACCATTTTGTTCTGATGAAATCCTGAGGGTATTCGTTATGAAAGTGTATGACAGAGTGTGACACCTGTATGTAATAAACTGTTTTTTGTACACATTAAAGGATTTACTTTACATTTGGCTTGGATCTGTTTTTCAAATGGAGAAGCCTCATACAAATTCCAAGGGGTGCAGTTTGTTGTTTCTAGTTTTGTTTTTTGCCCCAGGACCTTTTTTCATTTGTTTTAGGATTGTTAAGTTATCTGAGCAGTATACAATTACTTGTGATCAACACATTGCTGTTACTTCTGTTTGATAAGACACATGCCTTTTCACCGAAGTCTGTGATGTACAATAGCCGCTCTGCAATATACTGATGTACTGTCACACATTTAAAGTCAGACTTCTCCTGTGGTGCTTGCAAGTGATACAATGTACTCTAGACTACAATGTACTCTAGACTGTGTAACTGGATAGGTAGGTTTTTTTCTGGCACAGCAACTAACTATCATGAGAGTGTGTATATGCATTTGTAGTCTGTAATGCTAGGTAAGACTGGATGCATCCACTATCTGATGTGTACACTTCCACCCAGAAGACACATTTAAGCTGGGAGAGGGATCCCCATCAGCTTCTTCCACTTTTATCACAAAAATTGGCTCTGCAACACACCATTGAGGTCATCCTTTCAAAAGCGCAGTCTCTTACAGTTGGAGTCAAACTTCTCCTGTGGCACTTGCAGCTTATACTGCACTCTCTAGACTGTGTAACTTGATAGGTTGTTGTTTCCTATCCAACAATCCAACAGTGTTGTGTGTGTGTGTGTGTGTGTGTGTGTGTGTGTGTGTGTGTGTGTGTGTGTGTGTGTGTGTGTGTGCGTGCATGTGCCCGCGCGTGTGTGTGTGTGTGTGTGTGTGTGTGTGTGTGTGTGTGTGTGTGTGTGTGTGTGTGTGTGTGTGTGTGTGTGTGTGTGTGTGTGTGTGTGTGTGTCTGTGTGGGGGGGGTGGCTTTAGTCTTAGGAAAGTATGGCTTCAACAACATATCTGATATCTGATATTGACACTTCCACTGAGGAAAAACATTTACAGTTAGAGACAGTCCCCATCAAATTCTTCCATTTTTACCATGAACATCTCTGCAACACTCTGACATCAATCTTTCAAAAGTGCACTTTCTCACTGTTGGGAGTCAGACTCTTGTAGTGCTTGTGGTTGATACTGCATTCTTTAGATTGTGTAATTTGATAAGTAGATGGTTTGAACCCAACATTGCATAAATACTATGAGTGTGTGTATGTGTCTGTACTGTCAGGTAGAATTGGCTTCATCAAAAGATCCATTGTGTAAGGTTCCACTTATGAGACATATTTACTCTGGGAGAGGGCACCTCTATCAATATTTTGCATTATTTTTTTGTTTGTTTAATTAACAAAAACTCATTCTGTGCAACACACTGATGATGTCATCTTTTCAAATGTGTACTATCTCAGTATTATGTTCAATCTTCTCCTGTGCTGCTTGCTGTTGGTACTGCATACTCTAGCTTATGAGCTAGATAGATAGGATGCTCAAATCTGGAACTGTTTAAATACTATGAGTGTGTGTCTGTAGTATCATGTAGAATTGGCGCCATCAAAAGATCCAAAGTGCACACTTCCACTTAGGAGACATATTTAGACTGGGAGAGGGCTACCCCATCAATTTCTTGCATTCTTTTGGCAAAACACGTTTGTGCAATGCACTGATAAGGTAATGCTTTCAAAAGTGCACTGAGTGTTGTGATCCGACCTCCTAGATTGTGTAATTAGATATGTAGGTGGTTTACATCCAGCAGTGAGTGACTACTCTGAGTGTGTATGTCTCTCTTGTGATAAGTACAAATGGCTTCACCTACAGATGTGTGTAGCTTTACAGTATTAGCAGGCTTTCCCACTACTTTCCTTCCCATCACACTATGAAAACAATGGTGATGTTCTCCATTCAAATGTGCACCATTACAGTTGTGAACAAATATCTCATGTAGTGCTTGTGATTCATCCAATGTACCACAGCTTGTGATCTTAGTGAGGTAGTCAGTCTGAGCACAGTCATTACTCCATAGACTCAGTTGTTTCAATGTGAATTTCAATGTATATGTACGTGAGAATGGTGTCATCCACATAACTGATATGTACATGTATTGCTGGAGTTTTTCCACCAACAGTTAACCATAGATAAAATCCTGTATCACATCCTTACTTGCTATTGGTCACCCTCCATGTACCAAGAAACTCACAGGGCATACTTGGACCTACTGGAAACCCTTACCATCCAACCAAATGCCCTACTCATGGGGGGAACTTTAGTTGCCCTTCTATAAGCCAGGAATCTTACACAGCCTCAAATCCATAGACACAGCAATACCTTGACTTTTTAGATACAACCACCCTTGGCCACCAGAATGCTGCACCTCCACCCAAATGTTATGCCGTCCCTGGTAAGGTCTGACTATAAAGTTGTCCCCCTTGATATCAAAATCAACATGGTAACCCCAGTAAATCTCAGTAATAGTAAAGGAACTATTCCAAGGCAAACTACCCTATATTAGCAATAGTTACTCAAAATTCAGTGTACCTCCAAAACCAGAGAACATAGCAGCCTATGCAGAATTATTCACAGAAACTCTGTACAAATATGTCAATGGCTGCATAGAGACTGCTGTACCCATCAGAAGTTAAGCCATGCCTAATTTCACAAAGAAACCACCCCGGTGGCATCCCAAATTAAAAAGGATACACAAAAAAAAAAAAAAAAAAGAAAAGTCATGAAGCATAACACCCCAAAAGTTAAGAACTCACTCCGCATACTAAACAAGCAACTAAGAGGACTAATTAGGTCAATTAAGGCCAACTTTGTAGTTAAGATAGCTTCCCAGGCAGTAGACAACTATAAGGCCTTCCTCAGCTATGTCATAATACTCAAGGGAAGCAGACAGCAGTGTGCTGAATTGATGGTTAGTAATGCCACATTCACTGAGCCTGTCGATACACAAACTTGTTGGCTGACAAATTCAGTTAGATCTCTACACCCCCAACCCACACCCAGCACTCTTCCACCAAGAAATGCACTCAAGCATAACCCTTCCAACTATATTAAGAGAGCATGTCCTGGCTGTACTTGCTAAAGCCAAGAACACAGTATCAATGGGCCCTGATAATATCCCAGGATACCTCCTGAATAAAATACAACTTATCACAGCCAGTGGAGTCACTGTTTAACTATATCCTCTGAACTGGCTTTGTGTCATGAAAATGGAGGATTGCAATTGACAGAAGCATAGCTGTTTCAGTTATGCCCTGGGCTGTGGCTATGAACCAGTACCCCACCACTCAGAGCAAAAAAAAAAAAAAAAAATGGTCATTCCTCCATTCCTTTTGCTAGCACACCATACAGGTGGCTAGATGTGTGTCAATCCCCTCCAGCCATTCATGTTTCACTTCTCTGCCCTACCCCTAACCCTCCTTTAACATATTTCATTAAAAAATTATTTATTCTTTTAAACTGTAGCAAACTGTTTGCTATAAATGTAGGATACTATTACTATAGTTAATACCTGCCTGCACAGAATGCTTCAGTGCTCATGTTTTAGTTATAAAAATAAACAAAAAAATATTTTTAAACTGTAGCAAGCAGTTGCTACAGTTTATACCTTACCTACACAGAGGGCCACAGTGCTCAGATTTTGGTCAAAAAATGATTTTTTTTTTACTTTTAAACTGTAGCAAACTGCTTGCGACAATGTAAGCAAACGTACTAGTTTTAAATTTTTTTAAATGTTGTATTTACAGGCAGAAAGTTATATGTATCTGAGTGTGAAAGTTTTCATTTTAATACCATTATAAACAACTTTCCAACCTACTGCATTGTTTCATATATAAACATATTTAAACATCTATTTCTGTTTACAAAAATATTAACGTATAATCTGTTTACAAAATCTATTGTTTTAAATATCTGTTTTTGTCACATTTAAGCACAAACATTTGCTGACTGATTCTTGACATTTTTTATTATTCATCTACTTTGCTTTCTTTATGAAAGTAGAGTACTTCAGTTCAACTGTTAACATTTAAAATGAATTAGTAACTAAACCTATGCAAGCCCGATTAAACATGTATTTGAACTTGGGATCTATACCCTTTACCACTAATATAAGCTGGTTGCTTATCATTACAAAGCCTTTGGGTAGCTAGTTATTCTCATCTACTAGTTATATTGTCACTTCGTGTGAGCTACACATTGGTATGCTAAGTATATTTGATACTCAGAATATATTTGCTAGTTATATTTCTTATGTCTGTTGGGCAACATGAAAGAGCAAAAGGTGGAGGTGTATATATCTACACAAAGGATAAGCACACCTCAAGGCTGGCCAAACAATATAACATGCATGAGCTACTCCATGTCCAACTAATTACGGGAAAAATCCATTTCCATATCCTTGCTAGCTACAGGTTCCCCATCATGAACCAGGAAAGCCACACATCATACCTGAAGTTACTAGAATCACTCACCATTCAGCCCAGTATACCATACTCATGGGTGATTTTAACTACCCTTCAGTTAATTGGGAAGCATACATGGCCACTAACATGCAGTCCCAAAGATATCTTGACTTCGTAAATTCAAATGCCATGTAGGTAGTCTCCCACTAGGGGAACAAATATCCTAGATCTACTGCTCACAAATATGGGAGAGTGCTGCACCACCCCCACCCCTAGTGTGATGTCCTCACTGGTAAAATCAGATTACAAAAGAGTCTGTGATGAAATAAAGGTAAAACTAGTCCTCCCACGTAACCCCAAAACCTTTAAGAACTTCTTTAAGGTAAATTACCCCCTATTAAGGGATGGCATAGCTATTTTCCAAGCTCCTCCAATCCAGAAAACACAGAAACCTATGCAGAGGCATAAACAAAAACCCTGTATGACCATATAAATAACTGCATAGAAACAGCAGTACCAGACTGAAATAAAACCAGTTAAACCATAAAAACAAGCCACCCTGGTGGATGCCTGATTTTAATAGGTTGTACAAAAAAGAAAGAAAATCCTGTTGAGATGTAAGAGGAAATATGCACAACATCGAAAAAAGTCTCTCATTAGTCTGAACAAGTGAATCAGGGAACTAGTCAAGTCTCTGAGAACAGACTTTGAGGTAAAAATATCCTAGAAAGCTAAGGATAACAACAAGGTACTTTTAGTTATGTCCATAATCTTAAGGACAATACCCAGCAATGTGTGGAATTAGTTGTAGATGGCATCTAGGAGACATAGCAAATCTGCTAGCCGACAAATTCAGCTCAAATTTAACGTCCCCATCACCCCCAATTCTCGTCCAAGAAATACCCCGCACCACTCCACAGCCAATTATCACCAAAGAACAGGTTGCCACTGGGCTCTCTAATGCTAAAACACTGCTTCAGTAGGGTCTGATGATAAACCAGGATGTCTCTTAAACAGTTTAAATCTGGACTTATCAGGTCCATTAGGATCTCTATGTAACCACAACCTCTGGACTGGCTTTGTCCAGATAGAGTGGAGGATAGCAATAGTCAACCCTCTGCATTAAGGGGGACCATCTATTGACCCGGGAAATTACAAACACAAGTTTGACTAGTCTTATATGTAAGGTCATGGAAAGAATAATCATGGACCTGATAAATAATGACATAGGAACCCTTCAAACACAGAACCTGACCCAATTTGGCTTTGTCAAGGGCAGGTCATGCCTGCTGAATTTTGTAGATTTCTTTGAGAAAATCACTAAGGCCATGGATGAGGCCATGGATGAGGGTACATACCACCTACCTTGACCTGGGCAATGCAATTGACACAATTCTCCTCTCAGGTATTATAAATAAACTCACAGAACTGGGCATAAATCCTTATTCCACCAGATGGATAGCCATTTGGCTAATGACCAGGACACATTTGGTTAAAGTAGGTGAATCCAGATCCACCAAGAGGCCAGTTACCAGTGGTGTGCCACAGGGCTCAGTGTTGGGACCCATCCTTTCCAGAATATGCCTCTCTGAAATCAAGTCTAATGTGGACGACCTCTGGATGACAAAGTTTGATGACAACTGCAAACTGGAGGCAATCACTGAATCTCCCAACAATGTAGATATCCTTCAGGTGGGTCTAGATCAGACACATGATTGGTGTCAGAACCATGGCCTAAAATGTAATGCAAAAAAATATCCTTTGGGAAGTCAAATATCCTTTGGGAAGTCAAATACCCCTGCAAATTTCAATATCAACAGCACATCCCTAAGAGTAGACACAGAGGTGAGAGATCCAGGTGCAGAGATAACTAGTAGCCTGAACTTTGACCATTATGTGTCAACAGTGATGAGGAAGCTATTTTATGTGGCACAACTTATAAGTAAAGTTATGGCATCCAGATCCAAGCAAATTATAGTCCTGCTGCACTCAGTCCTCATTAGACCAATAATCGAGTACAATGTGCCATTTGGCATGTACTTGACTAGGCACTTACAGCAGTTGGAAGGACCACAGAGGTTCTTCACAAAGAAAATACAGGGTGTAGACAACATGTCCTATGTGGAAAGACTAAAAGCCCTATCCCTTTACTCTGCCTCTCACCGACTACTAAGGTGTGCCCTATGCCTGACCTGCAGGGCACTCACAAATGGGGTTCCTATCACGTAGTCGAACTTTTACAAGGTCGAGACCATAAGTTCAAATTTGTAAAAGTTTGAGCGTTTGAATGGAAATCTCCATAAGTGGAGGTTTCCATTCTATTCAATGGGGTGTGATCTCGGAGTTGGTATATTTAAGTAGTGGGGGAGGGGTGCAGTGGGCTTGCCCCCCTGCTTAAAACAGTTTATTTTGTTTTCTGTTTTTTTTTCCATAGTCGAAGTTTTGTAACTTTGAACATAATGGTTCAAACATTACATGTTTGAATTTATAAGACTTCAGCTATGTGATATAGACCCTCACAAATGCAGCCCTGATGGAGCTGCTACATATCTATAAGTCAAACAGCATGAGGGTTACCTGATCTAGAGATTTAAACTTAGTCATCAACTCAAACAAAACATGCTGGAGAGACAGATGTGTGTCACAGAGATTGTCGCTTCTTTGGAACAGGCTATGTAGTGATGAAATTCAATTAAAAGATGTTAAAATTATTTTTCATTTATGTGTTATACAGTTTTTGATATTCTGAAAGTTAAAGATGAGAGGGGTATTTGGAACTGGGGGTTGGAAGTGGATGTTATTTCAGAATATGAAAAAGCTGTGATAAAGCATTTATCAAATGTTATATATGCAGATGGCAACAGACGAACAATTAGCTATATGGGACATTCATTTTTTTATGGTGATTTCAACCATCTGATAAATGAGTGTAGAAAAATAAGATATAATCAATGTAGGGATAAAGATCATATGATGAATAAGTGTAAACGTGTAAAAAGGAATGTATGATATATAAAAGTAAAGGGCAACGTATATTGAGCAGGACGATGAAGGAAGTGTTGTAATGTCTCAAAGTAATGAGGAAGTAAAGGCAAAATATGTTAATGAAAAAGAAGATGAAGTAATAAAAGATAACTAAGATAAAAATGTTATATTTCAGGATGGTGAAGTTAACTGCACTGAGAATGTTGAGAATAAAGAAGAAATTGAAAGTGATAAGTCAGATGTTTGTAATGGGAGTGTAAAGGATGTTAGGAAAAGAAAGGCAGCAGGTGCTGGAGAAAGGGTGAGGAAAAGAAGATTTAAAAACACATCACGAAAGATAAAAATAAAGGAAAGGAAGAGATTAGATGTGTTTCAGTTAATGAAAATAATGGAAAATCTGACTCTGAGGATCAATGGGTAGTTGTACTTAAAGCCAAAGAAAAAAGCACCAAGGAACCGTAGATACTGTTTTTTAATATAATAAAAAAATAAAGTAATCCAGAATGAACCAAGTTAAGTGCTTTCATCATATTAAAATTACTTCATCAGAACAACTGACCAGAATTGCAATCCACATTTAAATAGTCTCCCACAAAACACTGCAAACCAATTAATACACTAATTAATCAACATTTAAACATTTAAACACCAAGTATCAAGATGTTGAATTTTAAACATGAAATTTGTATACATCAAATAAAATTCTCCCAATATCTTATTTATTCACTTTTCATATTATTTTGTATATATATCATAATTTTATGTTAAAACTCTATCTATACAAGGTAACACAAAAACATGCATTCAGTTCAAAAACAGTTAGTGTACTAGTGCCAATAAACTCAAACCTACATTCAAGTGAGGCTGTATATACGATCTGATTTGATTAGCCCTTTCCTTTAAAACTGAAAATATAGATATGTGATAATTTAATCCAGGATAAAAATTTGCAGCTAATCTAAGCTGCCACATTAATTCCTTTTTATATAGGTGATTTTTCCAATATCTCCCCCTCACATCCAGACACACTGAATCAACAATAGCAAACTTGAAACCAGTATATCCACTGCAAACCTGACTATGTCTATAAAGGACATTTGCTTCCTTTTGATGTTTGATTTCATATAGATGCTCTTATATTCTACATTTCAGGGCTCTCTCTGTTTTCCCAATATAGAACCCATCGCAGGTGTTACACAATGCAATATAAACTATCTTGTTGGTATAACAGTTCCCTTTCCTCAAATATATTACACTGCCAATTCTGTTATTTAAGGTTACCAAAGGTACTTGAAAGATGTACCCACAATAAGAACAATGTCCATAGGGTTTAATATTTCCTTTGTCAAGTATCCCATCCACTCTAGTTTTCTCCAAATTTAATTTGATGTTACTACCAACCTTGATAGAAAAAAATATTTTTTCCCCTACCTTATTGTATACCTCATTATTTACTTTGAATATACCCCAGTTTTGTATAAAATCTGTTTGATCTGATTAGACAAGGGACTGTGTTGAATAACACACTCCAGTTTGTAATTTCTAATATTAGTATTCATAAGGCTGTCCTGTTCTAATACATCCCCTGTTTTATCCATTCCATCCACAACTATGTCCATCTTAGATCCAACCATAGTACAAACACTACTCAATAAGGGCTTATATCTCTTCCCCCATTCACCAAGAACCTCTACAATAATGGGTTCAACTACATGGGGTGGATATCCCCTCTCAAAAAACATATTTTTCAAGACTTCAAGCCCTTTTATTACATCTTCTCTATTCGAGGTCATTCTAGCCACCCTAATTACTTGACCTTTGACTGTGCTTTTTTTCAGTTTTTTAGGGTGGTGGCTCAAGTATTGTAGGTAAGCATTACAAAATGTCAGTTTCCGGTATACATAAAATTTAAAACCCTGTTTAGTCATAGAAATCCTCACATCCAAAAAGTTGGTTTCTAATTTATTCGCCTCATAAGTAAATTTTAAAAATGATGTGGTTTGATTCAAATATTCCATAAACAGGGTAATATCTTCTTCCTTCCTCTTCCACAGAATAAAAATGTCATCCAAAAATCTTTGATACATGAGTATATCCACCCAAAATCTACTATTAAACACCCATTGTACTTCCCAGCCAAACAGGACCAAATTGGCATACAAAGGGGCACAGGCCGTTCCCATGGCAACACCCCTGATGTATTGATAGTATTCGCCCTCAAAGTATATAAAGTTATTATTTAAAACATGGGCCATAATTTCACAAATCAGTTGGAGTTGTCCATGAATAAAAGTAGAGTAAGTCTGTAAAATATCCTCAAAAAATTCCATCCCTTCAGTCCTAGGTATACATGTAAATAGGTCCTGGATGTCTATAGTTAAAAAAAATAACATCATCAGACCATAACTCTGGCTTTAACTGTCCCAGGAAGTCCCATGAATCTTTAAGGATATGTGATATCCCTTCCAAGGTATGTCTACAAGTTCTATCCACAAAGATAGCCAAATTGTGAGTTTTGGACCCAGTGGCTGCCACAATAGATCTAAATGGAGAAGAATGAATACTTTTATGGATTTTGGGTATTCCAAAGAAGGCAGGAACCTTAGGATGTGCATTGACCAGAAAATTATGAGTTTCAAATGAGATTCTTTGTTCTAATAAATATTCTTCCAGATCGCCATCTATACGTTGATAAGCTATGTTAGATTTTTTGAAACTTGGAGATAGTTGCTTTCATCAAATAACATACCCTGCATGATGTTAATATAATCATCAGTATCAAAAAGAACTATGACACTCCCTTTATCTGGAGTCATAATCCTAAGGGTCTTATCAGCCTTCAATTCCTTTAATAAGGTCCTTTCCTTTGGGTTCAGATTAAAATAAAACCTCTTCTCTTACACACATAAACCATAAAATTTTTCCTTAACAACCTTTTCATAGGTACTAACAAGGGGATGTAAAGGTGGGTTATATGTACTGTTTTTCTTTACCTCACGAGTAGGATATGGCCTGGTCACAGGAAACATGACCTGAACATTTAACTTCCTAGTATAAAGGTGTATGTTCAACATGACCTCTGCTAAATCTGGAATTTGTGTGGGAACAAATTTAAACCCCATGAAGAATAAAGTAAAAAAATATTTTTTAATCTCCCTAGAGGTATAATTGTACATTTTGAACCCACAGTGGTAATTTCTAATACTTTCGTTAATAATTTCCTCTCTATTCAATAATAATTCCTGCCCATCCTCCGACTGCCAAATCCTTTCCATGGATTCCCCTGGTAATGTGTAGTTGTACTTAAACTCAGAAAAATATTCAGGTGAGGAAAGAATAAGAAGAAAATGAAAATGTTAAATACTTATATTAAACTTAAAAAGAAGGAAAGTAATAATTTTGCAGTGTTTTCAGTAAAAAAGAGTAGTATTATTAATATTGTAAGAGGATAGAGATACTGGAATGGTGTGTTAAATGTACTGTAGATATTACTCTTATAGAAGATATAAGATTCGTGACAAATGAAAAAAACTGCAAGCAGAAAAAATTGCAGGGTGAAAAAATAATATAGAATTTAGGAAGTGAATGTTCTGGAATTCCTGTATTGTTTAAAAAAACAATAAAATATTAGATGTAACATTGGTAAGGATGAGAAGGCTGATTGGTGTGGATGTGAGGTGGAGAGAATATGTTTATAGAATTATCGAATTTTATGTATGTACAAATGGCAAGGAAGAGAGAATCTGTTTCACCAAATATTAGATTATGTGGTGGTAACATGAAAATTATTGTTGCAGGGTACTTTAATTGTGATTTATGGGGAGAAATGTAAAAAGAAACAAAAACTTAAAATACAAGATTGATAAAGCATGGTAAGTTAGCTGTGTAGAATAAAAGTCAATGGACTTACAGATGAAGGACAAATTGATCTGCAATTGATTATTTTGTACCTTCAGAAGGTTTGGGTGTGGCAGATGGTGATGCAGCACAGACAGGTTCTTCAGATCATTTAGCAATATAGATGGAGGTGATGGAATAAAGGGAGTATATTAAAACAGGAAAGGGAATAAAAAGAATAAATTAAAAATTATGGAATGAATTTGGAAAGTGGGGAGCACTGCAGTTATGGTGGAATTATATAACCATGAAGGACTATTATACAAACCGGCCTGAACTGAATTTAAAAAAGAAGTATAAAAATGTTTTTTTTCCAATGGAAGGATGATACAAGAAAGGAAGAGGAAGTGAAGTATGGAAATATGTATAGAACTATATTGGATAATTCAGAGGTGAATATTTGAAAGTATTATGATATGGAAAGGGAAATATATAAACATAACAGTAAAGGAGGATATTAGTATAATGAGGGAAAAGAAAAAATGCAAAAGCAGAGGTAAAAAGAACACGAGCAAATTCTGGGTATTGTAGTACAGCATATAGAAAATATGTATAGCAGTAAAAAGAAAGAAAATAAGAGAGAATGAGAAGTAAAAAAAAATCAAGAATGAGTTAAAGAAGAATTTGAGGAAGAAATTGGATGAAGTATTTAGCAAAGTAAATGTTGATTCAGTTACAGATTCAGATGATATAGGGTATGCAATGTACAAGAAATTAAAGGATTGGGAAGGAGAATGTTTTGTAAAAGTTTTGAATGAAGGGTTGAAAGAAGGGTTGTTTATGATGATTATGCAATGGGATATTAAAATTTATATGGAAGAAAGATGAAAATAATGAAATAAAAATTGGAGATCTAATACATTAAATAATACAGATAACTTTTATGAGAATAATATACATGAGAATGGAAGGATGGATGAAGGACAGTATGGAAGAAAGTATATATGGTATAAAAAAGAAGGTATTATAAAAAGAAAGGTATACCAGCAATTATTACTGGTGGTTTGATAAATTCTGGATGACATTATAAGTAAAAGAGAAGATACAAAACTTATGGTAGGTGATATAATTTGATACAGTAAGAAATTATGCTTTGTGAAATGTTATGGAAAAGTATTGAATGGGTAATAACAATTAACAGAGTGTGTACGTCAGAATCTTAAAATAACAGAATAAAAGTATAAGTGAATTGCTGGCTGAGTAAAGAAATATACATGAATTTTGGTATAAGACAAGGATGTACCATGACAGGGTTATTATTTGCATTAGCAATGAATGTGATAGTGAATGAAGTAGCTTATAAAATAAAAGATTCTCGATATGTGATGCAAATGGAAGTAGTAATTACATCAGTTTTGACATATGCAGATGATATAGCTGTGGTTGCTAAGAATAAAATATGGATGAAGGAGGTGTTGGTTTGTCTGAATAGATGTTTAAAGGAAATGGGAATGGCCTTGAATAAAGATAAATGCAAGGGTTTGGGTGGTGTGAAAATTGGAGGAATCTAATTTTCAGTGAATAAAATATCTTTGTTAGGGATACATTTTGGGGAAATGATGTAGTTGTGAAGCAATGGGAGGATTTGCTAAAATAAATAGAGGAAATATGTTTTATGAGGAGTACACATAAATTAGCATTCAAGAAAAAGGTTTATCTGGTAAATTCTGTTTTAATGTGAAAAGATAAAGCGGTGTATTAAAGCCAAGTGTTTATTCTGCTTCGTATTAAAGTGACCCGCGGTGGTGGTGCTGCAGTAGTGTTGTCACCTCACAGTAAGATGCTGTCTGGTTTGATTCTTAGCTAGAGCATCTTCTGCGTGGAGGCATGCTTGAATGGGCATGCCTTCATTGAAGGTTGTGCATCAGGGCTGATAACTCGGCACGTAAAACTCAACTACCAATCATTAGCGGACCGGAGTTCTGCTGTGGCGACCCCTAACCGGGAAAAGCCGAAAGACACAAACAAATTAAAGTGGGAAAATGAAGAGAATGAGAAATTAATAATGAAAATGTTTAAATATAAGTAAAAAAATGGAAGATGAGAAAATGAAAAATGATAAATGTTAAATAAATGAAGAAAATAAAAATGATCAAGAACAAATTCTAACATGGAAAATGAAAATTGATGATATAGAGAAGAATAGAAGGATGTGGTATAATAATGTGATGAAGCAATACAATTATGTAAAACCATGGGAAAATTTAACTTGAGAAGTGATAATGCCATTAAATTCAGGAAAAGTGGTGTACCAAGATTGTAGAGTACTAGGATTTCCTGTGGAGACTGGTAATAAATAAGTTACCAGTAAAGGAGAATATACTATATAAAAAGAAAGTGGAAAGAGTATATTTGTTTTTTTGGGGGGAAGAGACATCATTGCTTTTTTAGAAATATAAAAGAGTGGTTAAACTCAGGAAAAAGTTCTGTGAAGCCATTGTTTGAGAATATTAATGATGTAAACAATATAAATATGAATATGATTATTTATGGATATTATAAAGACAAGACAAAAGAGTATGTGAGAAGGGTAGGTAAGAATTTATTTTATGTAAAAGGGGTTATTCGGAATGAAAGATGGAAATCGTGTTTATGGGAAATGGAGTTTGTCTAATATATTATAAAACATTAGATTATGATTGAGGAAGAAGGAGTAGAGATCATTTACAGAATAATAATAATAATAATAGTAATATACAGAAATGTGCAGATATGTACTTGCAAATATGTAAATAATGTTTTGTTTACTTTGTGTTAACTAAGGGACCCCTACTATTTTTTGATAGGTGCAACTGGATATTGTACATCCACCTGAGCTACTACCAACTGAAACAGTCAGAGCCTTTGTTTAATGTTTCATCTGAAGGATGGCATGCTCAGGAGTATGATGCCCACTTATGCTGCACTGTACTGCTAACAATTGATCTACCTGATGTGGGAATATAACCCATAGCTTTCTACATGAAAGGTGAGTATGCCAGCTGTTTCACCACTAACAATGGGGTATTAATTCTTGTTTTGTGTAGTATGATATCATATGCATACTGGATGACATTTGTTGAGGGTATGGTTGCATTATTGTCATTTTAAAAAATGGATAGGGTACAAAGCCAATATGACTAAGTGACAACACCCACAGTAAAGAGCTGTGCAGTGCAATCTTCTCAAAAACAGGAAAACTCAAAATATAAAATCTAAACTCAACTTATTTTTCATTTGTTTCCCTACTTGATTTGTGCAGATGAGGTCTTTCCCATTCAGAGTTTTCAGTCAAAATGTGTATTCATTAGGTGTTTTCTTCTTTACAAGTATTATCACTAAGATTGATACCTCCCAGCAGTGATTTGACAACCTGCAAAAATAATTTAAAACAAATTGAGCTGCTTAATGACATAATATAAAATAAAGACAATAACATTTAGTCTTTTGAGACTTTATTGACAAACATAGATGGGGGAGTTTAAGAAAAAGAAACACAAACTGAGTTTCTTTTAAAAGAAAACAATTGGCTACTCAATAAAGGCTTAGAAAACTGGAAGAGGGCAGGAGAGGTATCCGTAGAATATGTGGACTCCCAGATAACACTGAAGGAGAACACATGATCGCTTTTCTTACTGCCTAGATTCCCAGCTCTCTAAATTTAGAAGAAGGCTATCCTGTAGAATTGAACGGGTTCATTACTTCTTACATAACTCACCATTTTCATTTAATTCTCAGTAATTACCAAGATCTATATTTATAAAGATCATGTCCATTCTTTACAAGGAACTAACACTAAAGTCTGCATGGTAAAAATCTACGTTAAGCTTTGGTCAGAATCTTATTAGATTTGGAAAACACCAATGCTGTAAAGAACATTAAAAACAGGAAGAAATGCTGGCCTTTAATTAAATTGCTAAAACAAAGCAATATTGAAACTCAACTTCTCTTCTTAGGTAGAATCAAAGTATTCCTACAGCTTCACCCTAATAGATTTAACTCCCTGGAAGAAGCTACAACATTAATTAAAAAAAAAACAATATTACTTCTTTTTTTGAAATATATGGTCTGATGTACTCTTTTCCTAAAATGATCATTTGAAAAATCTCAGTGAATGGACATCATTAAAAAATTTTTAAAAAATCATTCAAAAAAAAAAACCTCAACACTCTTTGCCTTCATTAAAAAAAAACAGATATGAACTTAACATTTCCATGTGTCATGCTTCTTCATATGCTTGTTCTTACTGTTTTAGGATTTCTTACAGCAAATATTACTTAGTTTTATATCAATTTACTTCTGCTTTCTTCCATTCCCAGATTCCGTTGTATGATGCATTTTATATTTTTGATCCATGTGCAGAAATTGTTATGCTCTTATTACTCTTCTGATTTATTTCTATTATATAATCTTCCCTCATTTCATTAAGTCTAGCTTTGAGGAACTATTTGTTATGATGTTAATGGAATAAGCCCACTCACACATTACTATGTATTGACTTTTCCCTGCTAACATTATTTTCAGTCTGAAAGTTAATTTTTATGTCCTGGCTTGGTACAGGCCACCCCATTAGTAGATCCCAAGGTATTTCTGTCACTAGGACAATTTTCAGATTTATTCTACATATCTTTCACTAACCTTCTTTCAATCATAATATATAATAATCATATTATGTATATTGATCATTACTTTTGGCTGCATTTTACAATGAAACCCCAGCTGCTGTGAATTTTCAATTAATTTCTTCCTGCTCAGGTTGTGTGCAGCTCTTACTGTACCTTATCATACCTCTTAACTGTATAGATTTTCACAGAATGTTCAGATTTTTGCCTCATATTTTTGGTCCATTTTTCATAAAACTGTGCTTTTTTTCTGGCAACTTAGTGACAGATCATTAAAGATTGAAGTTAGAAAATGAAGTAAGTAATGTCTTTCAGCTTTTCCTGGTTATGGGTCACCACAGCAGAACTCCAGTCTGCTAATGATTGGCAGTGGATTTTTACGGTGTTGAGTTTCCAGCCTGACACCCAACCTACAAAGAAGGCATACGCATTCTAGAAAATAATGACAGATATTTCATTTTTAGACTTCATACCCTTCAGAAAATTCATGCTAATGCAAAACCCCGCTATTCAGTCAACATTCTAAGTTTTTAAGAGCAATATTTAAAAATTGTCCCTATTTTTGGGCCTTTGTCCCACTTTTATTTATGGCTTTGTCCAGATATTTTGCTCTAAGAGGTTGAGAGGTATGCTTATTGTACTTTGTTGTGTCTAGGGGTCGCCACAGCAGAACTCCGGTCCGCTAATGATTGACAGTTGATTTTTACATGCTGAGTTGCCAGCCCTGATGCACAACCTTCAATGAAGGTACACCCATTCACACAGGTCTTCACGCAGAAGATGCTCTAGCTGAGAGTCGAACCGGACAGTGTCTTACTGTGAGGCAACAATGCTACTGCAGCACCACCACCACCGTGGATAGGTATGCTTAGTGTAATACTTTCCTATAATAAGGTTAAATGCAAATAGTAATACCTGTCCCTCTAAATTCCCTGCCTTAAATACATGAGTTCTAATCATAATATTTAGTCTCTTTTTTCTAGTCTGAGTCTCATTCACATTTGGTCACTGACTAAAGTAGTATTTACATGGCACTGTGTGTATCCATGTATAGATGTGATTAACATTAACACATGGCATTGTGTGTATCCATGTATAGATGTGATTAACATATAAAATATTTGAAGACATTTCTTTAGACTTCTCACACTTTTCATCTATATTTGTCATCCAAACTACAGTAGATGAGCTGTTTATTTCATGTAATTTGATGATATGTTAAAGTAGTTTGTCAAATTACTCCTTACTCCTTTTCAGATAATTTTTTTTTTATTTTAAAGGATTTGACTAATTTTAAGCTTCTTTTCACAATTAATAGAATTCCTTTCATATATTGTGGATTTAAAAGACTTTAAAACATGGTATATAAATGAAATGTAATGAATTCATGAAAGTAAATAACTTGGAAAATATAAACAAAATCATGGCCTTGGATTCCATAAACAAAATTAAAAATATCAAAAAAGCGACAGATCCAAGTTAGAGCTGATTAATACTTTAAAAATAAAATACCAGCTATATTAATGCACAAAAATACATTTGCTCTAGAGAAACTTAAATTTTCTTCATATACATGCATGCAAAATTTAATAGAAATACTTAGAATCATATCTAGGTTCAATCATATTAGAGCAATAAAGCCACTAAAAGTGACATGATTGTTACAGATATTCAGGGACTATTGACTGAATTTATTTATTATCACTGTTCCTTAAATCACCTAAATAAGCAAGTATCTATGTTACTAGATAAAATCAGAAATGAATTGATAAATTGAAATCCCTACTTTATCTGAAACATCTAAAAGTTATTTGCTTAAAAAAACATGAATTTTATTGAAATTACTAAAAAGATTAAACATTTAAAAGTAAACAAATCTCCTGGTCCTGAAGGATTGATTCATAGATTATTTAAATTATTACCTCAGCAAATAACATAATTTCTCTATATTTTTTTGGTTGAAGTACAAAATCAATTGGTTATACCTCCTCCTAGAAATAATCTCTAATTGCCCCAATATTGAAAGAAGTTAATGATCCACTATGTTGTTCTCCTTATAGAACAACTGTACTACCCTTTATGTCTTTTTTTTCAGATGCACCAAAGATTTTTATTTCCTCTTTAATAATGACAAAACTGATTTCATACCAAAAAGGCAAACCCAAGACAATATCAAGAGAATTCTGATGTTAATGGATACTATGAATAATAAGAAAACACAGGCAACCTTTATTAGCTTAGACACAAAAAAATTTAGTAAACTAGACTTACATTTTTGAGGTATTAAATATCCTTGGCTTTCCAGGTCATTTTGTTATGCAAATATGAGAAATCTCAAAAGATACTAAGCCTATGATAAGTTAGGGACATCCACTTCTGAGCCAATATAACTTAATAAAGGAATTACGTAGGGCAGTCTAATCTCCCCTCTTCTTTTTTGCCTTAGCTATTGAAGTTTTAGCAGCTGAAATAAGATCAAATCCCAAGTTTCTTGAATCCAAGTACTTACTCTTTGCAGATGATGGCATACAATCTCAACTGATTTGCATAATTCTTTAAATGAAGTCTTAACTGACATTCAGAATTTTGGGCACTCTGTGGTTTAACTTTCAAAAGTCATAAATCCATGTTTATTTCATTTTACATAAATATACTCATTCTTTAACTTCCACACCCTTATCTCTGGCAAGAATCTCAAGAATTGTTTTACTTAATTATAAGCATTAGAAAGATTTACAAAGAAATAAGAAATACTAATTATAAAAGGATAGAGAAAAACGTCCACAATGACTGAATCCTTGAATTGATTATTCCTTTCTTTAAAGACAGAATTTAATTAATAAAAATGGTTATTCTCCCTAAAGTCTTCAATATTATACAGGGAACTTCCCTTAAACCTGATGGAATTCATCATAAGTTATTTAACAAACTGTGTTTGAGCTTCTCATGGTACCATAAAAAACAAGAATCCCCCATACTCATCAGATGATGCATCTAAATTTGCCTGATCTGGACATCTATGCAAAAACTACTTTAGATAAATTAATAATAAACTACGCTGATAATAATTTTACAGCCAGCTGGAAAATTTACACATAGCACTCTTCAGTTTTAAAAAGGTGAACATTTTAACACATAATTAGAATAATCTAAATATGATAATTCAGTTTTACAAATATTCAGATTTACTGTCATGAGTCAAATTGATTTCAAACTTTGGTTTAACTTATTATTCCTTTTCCTCCAGAGGCTTAATGGAAGGAACTTGCACACAATATATGTTAAACTAAAAAGCAAAAAACGTTTTGGAATGGCACATTTACTTTAATAATGGAATGCTAAATTCTGCAAAATAAATTATATTAGAATTAAGTCTAGAAGCATCAGATTGGCTATTATTAGGAGTTAGGAGTTATGCTACAGAGAAACTTTGTGAAGTTTTATGCTATCAAAATAAAAAATACTTCTGCCTAATAACATATAAAGATAATAGTCCTTCTATGATTCTTCCAGAATTATATAAAACATTCATGAACTTTAAAACTATCTTAAACAACACATTTTAGAACTTAATTTTATTAGAGGATAAAAATATTATTTTTAGAAGAGAATACATCTCTTATTTTACAATCTGTCAAGGTCACTTCTCTAGTATTGTATTGATGCATATTCAATTGGAAATGTTTAGATAGAAATTTTTGTACTTCTGACAAATAAGCAAAGATAAATAACAATTCCAAAAATTAATGATGTAGATGTAAATGTAATTCTGTAGCAAATTGGCATCATATAGTATTTGACTGTGCACTTTTAAGACTTTTTTTTGGGAAAATTGATTACTTTGTTAAAGCTTTGTAGATGGATAGGATATTCTCAGATAAGGTTTCGGTTTTATATAACATACCCATACGTTTTGCCCTAAACAAAGAAGATCATTAGTTATTATGGACCATCCTAGCAATAACAAAGAAAATCAGCACTAGGAGCTGGATGAAAAGCAACACTCCTGACCCCAAAGAATTTTCCTCTCTTCTTTGAGAAGTTGTTGAAAAAGAATCTGTCATCAAAAGCAATAGATTAACTTCAAATGCTACATTTATTAATCCATGTCCTCTGGAATTAAACTTGATTGAATGATGGGATCAAGATTCATAATTATATATATATATATATATATATATATATATATATATATATATTCTTTTACATTTAATTATTTACCCTTTCTTTTGAAAAATATTGTTTTTATATTCTCTTTTTTCAATTTAAAACACTATTGAGGTTGTCTCTGACAGGCTTTGTACATATTGTATATAGTTTTATCTTTACATTTCTTTTTAAACATGCTATAAAAGGCTGTAAAAATGATATTGTATTCTTTGTAATTCTTGACCAGAAAAAAAACAATACATTTGTTGGTAATAAATAAATAAATAAATAAATGAATAAAAAGATAGATAGATAGATAGATAGATAGACAGATAGATAGATAGATAGATAGATAGATAGATAGATAGATAGATAAAATGGTAGATAATAAGATGGGTCCAAAGACTGATCTGTACGTAACTTCTGCGGTAAACTGGCCATCAGTTGTGGTATAATGTCACTTTTAACTTTAAATGTTGTGTTGTTAATTCCTAAACTGGAAAATTATATTACAGCTAAATCTAAGAAACCACATCTTTTGTAGGAGGAATTAGGGGGTTATACAATTAAAAGCCCTAGCAAGATGTAGAAAGATTACTCTAGATACATGTCCCTTTTATATTACTAATATATTTTTATAAGTAACAGTACAGAGAACAGTGAGCTTATTATAGCAATTTCTAAACTCTTAATGTGACATGCCAATATGTGTGGAAGTGTTAAAACAGCTGGTTATACAGGAGTTTGGTAAAAGCTTTTGTGAAAGATCAAGAAATGGAGATGGAGTGGAAATCAGCAAAAGAGGATGGAGTGGATTTGAAGAGCAGAGTATTATGTGAGCATGTTAATGTTTTGTTAATGACAAGTTGAAATTATGGGGGATAGGTCTGGAAAATGATTTTGTAGGTTTGAGAAAGCAGAATGGATGCTGTTGGAATTATTCTTAGTTTTTTCCAAATTTTGCAAGGCACTACTGCCTGTGTGAAGATCCTGATGAAATGACACAGCATCAATCCTTCTGGAAACCTCTTACAGATGTTGTGAAACAAATGAAATTAAAAATATTATCCAGAAAACCACTGGAGACCGTGGAGAATATGCAGTACATGAAGACAGAATGTTCCACAGAAAATAACAATGTACAGATTAACATTTGATTTCAGATAGCATTCAACATCATGCAGTGGGTCTCAACCTTTATTTCCAAATATGTTATCTTTGAAGTCACACAAACTGTGAAGAAATGGGGATGGGGTGGGAATCTCTCCTTTTCCTATTGCCTTGAGTTGCAATTTCAGACTGAATAGTAAGGTTTCTGTTATAGCTCATAAAAAAAGGAAAGTTCAGCATACATTGGGCATTAACATTTTCAGTAAATGATTACACCATTACAACAGTGTTAAGTTTTGAGAAAGCAGTTATTGACATGGCATGCTGATATTGACATTTTGAAATAGCTCCACCTATCCATCAAAATATGTCAGGGTTTCTCAATTTACACTTTATAGAGGAGGTTACAGTTGTACTGCTGACACTATCTAATGCATGTATACAATGGGTACACCTACAATGAAAATGACAGTTCCACTGACTGCAGTTGTGCGAATATAGCCACAGTCCTGTATATGTACACACACACACACACACACACACACACACACACACACACACACACACACACACACACACACACACACACACATGTATATATTTCACTCGCAAACTAAATCTGAAATATTACTTTGCACACAGACCACAGAGTAGTGACTTAGCAGATAAGTTTAAATTTAAGAAATCTGACTTTCAGCCACCATATTATACAGCAGTGAAGATTTTTGAACAACAGGTGATGCAAGATTTGTAACTTAATCAGAATGAGGTGTTTAGGAGCGACCCTCACAATTTGACAAAAGTTGAAAAACAAACAATAAGCAATTTGGCTATGAATAACAATTTGGTAATTACTAAAGTGGACAAGGGGGGGCTATAGTTATTTGGGGTAAGGAACAATATCTTAATGAAGTTTACAGATATTTAACGGATGTGATATCATATTGCCAACTCCCCTTGGATCCTACGATGGTATTCAAACAACAGATAGAAGCCTTCCAGAAACAAGTTAGAGAGGCAGGGATTATTTCTATAGCTTTGGAACAACAGTTAACAGTAGATGATCCCCAGTTACAATACTTCAATTTGGTACCAAAGATACATAAAAGGGCAGCTATACCACCTGGAAGACATATTGTAGCAGGGTGGGGATCAGTTATCGAACCATTGTCAGTGTATTCAGAAGCTAAGTTGAAGCCTTTATTGACATATGTGTCTGCTAGAATAAAGGACACTAACCACTTCTTATTATTAATGGATGATCTGGTAATCCCTACAAATGCTTATATTGGCACATTAGGTGTCCAAGCATTATATACAAATATCCCACATTGGGGAGGGATTAAAGCAGTTAAGTATTGGTTTGAGGCTTCTAAGTATTATGGAGTAATAGAGCAAGAATTTCTTCTGACATTACGGACAAAAATGGTATCTGCAGATAAAAGGTACAGCGATGAGTGCAACATTTGCACCCATTTACGCTGATTTATTTATGAGGTACCTGGAAAATGAGGTCATTTATCAACAACATGAGTTTAATGGAGAACTAGGGATGTGGCACAGGTATCTGGATGATTGCTGGGTAGTATGGCAAGAGGAGAGATGGCCACATTTTGTAGAGTACCTTAACAATAATCAGTATGGCATAAGATTCAGTGGAAAAATAGATAGTAATAATGTTGAGTTTTTGGATGTGACGGTTAAGAAAGACAGAGATTGTATGATAGTCACTGATTTATACCACAAGTCATTCACCAACAATTCTCTCTTCTTAGCCAATAGTTGCCATTCAGAACATATAGCCAATAATACACCAATGGCCCAATTCAAAAGGTTAAAATGAATCTGTAGTACGGTAGATGATTTCCAGGTACAGGCAGATAAATTAAAGGTGAGATTTTTGACTAGAGGCTATGGGGCCAGTAAGGTTAATTCTGCTTTACAGGCAGTTAACGTGATGCCTAGGACACACTTGTTACAGGGAAGAGAGCATCATACTAGAGAAGCCCCAGGATCCCTTAGGCATATTTTGAAAACAGTTTTTTGACCACCTTAGTAGATAATCAGTGTAATTTTGGCTATAGAAGAGGTAAAACCATTGGGGAGACTCTATCTAGTTTTAAAAAAGTAAAGTTTCATTTGAGGGGATCAGTGAGAATCGAATTGTGGGTAGTACCTACTGTAGACACTGTATTCATTGCAAAGTAATTTCCAAAACTAAGTCATTCACTTCAGTTAACACTACAAAAGTATTTGACATCAGACATCTTATTACTTGCACAAGTGAGTGGGAGATATATATGGCTGTGTGCCAATGTAGTTCTTTTTATGTTGGACAGACATCTTTGAGCTTGAGACAGTGGAGAGCATTACATATTAGTGATATTAACTGTAAAAGGGCACGCAGTGCATTATACAAGCATATGCAGGTACACCCAAGGGCACATTTTATATATTTAGGAATAGATAAAGTGGTAGGGTCTGAATTGACAATAGCACATAGACACAAAATTCTCACCAAGAAAGAAAGAATGTGGATAGTTAATCTGGGAGCATTATTCAAACCAGGTTTGAATGAACATTGGTAAATTAAAATGTATAAATAACTCCTCTCATCATTATGACTTTGTACCTTAACTTGGGGATTTTTTCTAATGTTAAAAGTATTTATTAACTTTTGGTTGTGGTAACTAAAGTGAAAAGTAATGTGTGTATATGTAAAAACAAGAAGTTTCTAATTGCGTATTAGGCATGATTTATACTGAGTCGCAGAAGTGTATTTTTCTGTTGGAATACAACTTTAAAAACAAGTGTATAAAGGATGGGCTTCCTCTTTCTGGTAGTATGCACTGATGAAGCCATGAGGTGAAATCTTGGTTTTTTGGGTGTGGCAGAACATGTCTGCCATTAAATGAACAGAATGGCACTATCCTGAGTGTTGTGTTTTTTTATTTTTAGTTATTTTAGCTTATGTGGGCTAAATCATATATATATATATATATATATATATATATATATATATATATATATATATATATATATTAAACTTGATCGTTGGCTGTGTATGTCCTTTGCAACATCAGTCCACCTAGCAACAGATCAGTACAAGCATCTTTTATACATCTGCAATTGCTGTTTGCATTGCTCTGGAATGATATGAGTGCAACATACCAACTAACTCCTTAGAACAAGTCACATGTTTTAAACCTTCTCTTTAGTAGTGGTATGTATGCAGCACTGCCACTTGCTCTAAGGTAGAAGTCAGGGTCAAAACAAGCACTGATGCCAGCAGCTGGAGAAAAAAATGAAATCAGCTCACCTCCAACACCAGCCCTAAAATATGTGAAAATACAGTACTGCCAACTGTCAGAATGAACTTTATCTGCTTATTTTAAGAGATGGCTTCTGCTTTAACCATTTCCTCTCACTGGCACAACTCCTGGTCCTTCCTTCATACTAGTTCATTGTATCTCTGAGGACATTACTGTACCATCCGGAAGATGCAAGTTTTAGAAATCATTTTGGCAGAGAACAGACATCCCTGTTTTTAGATGGTTTCTGATGTTCCTACAGCATCTTGTGTGCTAAAACATCCTTTCATAAATATCAGATAAACATAAATGTTCTTACTGTGCAATGAAAATTATATTTTTTAGGACAAAGAGTACAGGATGTGCTTTACATTTCACCTTCACTATAGTATAAATGCAAAATGTGAAAAATGAAGCGGTGCCTATCTTTTGTATGACCCTTTACTGCACCATTCATAAATCACTATGCTGTGTGGACAGAAACATAGATGTATGGGTCCACTCTGACTTCAGTGCTGCCATGCTTGGCATCCTCTGTTTAAACTGCATGGGGACTAGCATGTGTGCATTTTACTCTGTAGCAGCTTACTTCAGCAGTCATAAGAGTAGGATATTCAAAGACATTTCGTTCAGATAATCTTCAGTTAACTATGAATGGGGCAAATCCATATAAAGCAGCATAAAAAGGCTGCCATTAATGCTGGGTGAATATTGCTTAGCAGATTGTCACAAACCACTTCATCACATGCCTAACTTCAATATACTTAACCTGTTACTATTATCTGTTATTCCACAGGCATTAAAAATAAGCATGTTTAAGACTCCATAGTAAGGCTTCCATTACAGTACTTTGTAGCTACTGCCCCCTGCTGCAGACTGTTAATGAGTATGCTATGTTTTATAGTATTGTTTGTTTTAGTATTGTTAACTCTGATGTTCATTTACTGAAATATATTGAACTGTACATACTATTTAGCAAGAGGATGACAAGGATTAGGATAATCGCCTTTGATTACATACTGCTGTGTTTCATAACACATACTGAGGTGCGCCTTATGTCTTTCATGTTTTATGGATGGGCAACAGACAGTGGCAGACAATGTCATGGCCACCAAAATTTTAGTTCAATATCAAATGCAATTGTCTTGTAGGCCTTAAGGGACCAGAATCTTACATTGTTGGGTGTTGTGGGGCAGGAATAGCATAAGCAGCTATAACAGATGTCGTGTTCCCCATGGATGAACTTTGTTGCAATGCTAGGATAGGGTTATTAACATGACTGACTATGTAACAAAAATGACACAGGGCATCACTGTAGCACAAAATGGAATAGGTGGTAATGTATTTAGTATGAAGATTTTATTTTTTGTAGTGAGTTCACAGACACGAAGACCTTTCTGGTCTCTGTCATGAACTGATTTTCCAGAATGATTCCTGCTAGTAACAATGTTGCAGTTTTGGACATGAGGAGTGATATCAAACAGGATGATCAGTTATACCAATATTACTCTTACTGCTTTTTTTTTTCAGAGACATATTTAACACAACTATACGTGGTGGTGGTGCTGCGGTAGCGTTGTCGCCTCGCAGTAAGACGTTGTCCTGTTCGATTCTCAGCTAAAGCGTCTTCTGTGTGGAGACATGCATGAATGGGCGTACCTTCATTGAAGGTTGTGCGTCAGAGCTGGCAACTTGGCACATAAAAATCTACTGCCAATCATTAGCGGACTGGAGTTCCACTGTGGTGACCCCTAACTGGGAAAAGCCGAAAGACACAATAAGACACAACATTTAACACAACTATACCCAGCTGTAGTCATGTACCCTGTAACCACTGTTTCCTTTATAAGCACCTTAGAACTGTAGGCTGGGTGTATATTTGGCCCAGAAAGATGTGCTTGATTGTACTGCTCACAATACTTTTGATGGTGTACTGCACGTAGCCATAGTTTTATGTGGAGAGATACCTTATTGGTTACATTTATTACTGTTATTTATTCTCTGGTGTGATTGTGGCTGCACATTCAGTATACACTGCATTGTAGGTAGAGGACCAAGTGACCAGCTGAAGATACTGATGTTAATTCTATTCACCTGTCTTCAGGACATTAGGTTGATAGAACACTTCTCAATGGCTTTTAATGCTGTTGTTTTTGTTTGCAGTAACGGGGTACCATCACACTAATCAGACTTCCATTCACTCATTGTATGTCTTGGATCCTTCTCTTAACTTCATCTAGATGTCTTCTGCAGCTCTTTACCCCTAATGTGACTAATCCTACAAATTCTTTGCATTTAGACATGCCCTGTTATATCACCTTACATGCTTATTACAATTGATGTTATCTGATAATTAGTTTACCATAACAACTTAAACATTGCAGTATCCTGTTTATGTCTCTTTTTACTGAACAACTTATTTTTTTATTTTATTTCATTTCTAACTCTAAAACGAGCTTTTTTATCTTCTTTCGTCATTTCCTACTAAAATATCCTATTTTGAGTTCCAATTTAACAATTTCCACTTCTGATTGGGTTTACTTTGTCCTTTGAAACATTATCTGTAATGTAATACATTATGAAATGTTATACTGTAAGAAAAATGTCTCCCCTCTGATATTTTCTAATGTGTATACAGTTATCTATGTAATCCTGTTGTTATATGTTAAGACTAATTGTCATTTTATACTTTTTTCCTGAATTATTGAAGCATTTTTCTTTGCCTCTGGCATGAAGGGCAAAAAAAAAAAAAAAAAAAAAAGCTGCCAGACTAACAAATGTTTACATAAAAAATTCAGATTGCCACTGCCATACAAAGACTTTTTTTTCTAACACTTGCAAGTAGACTGATGCCTTTTTTTCAAGTAGCAAACTGGTGGCCCACAGAAAACCATATCTCTACCAATTATACAAACTACACATCCACTCAATTGTAATTTATTTATTTGCTTTGTTAGTCAGTTTATATGTTGCCATCTTGGGTAGCCTATTGTGCAGAGCCTAGTTACACAAAAGACCCAAAGAGAAAAACACTTACAAGAAAAAAATGGTAACAACATATAATAGAAATCAGATGCAGATGAATGTTATGCAAGAAAAACTATTACACAGTTTATCAAAATTAGTTAGAAAATAGTCTAGCATTTTTGAAATGTCAAATAACATGAGCATGCACATTTAATTACAACATATGCATGTCTAAAAACTGGATAATAATAATATGTACAAGAAGCAGAATTTAATTAGGGTAAAAATACATAATGTGCTTACAAGGAGAGAAAGTAATTGGGTTATGAGCACCTAATACATAAATATGCTACACAAATGACACAAAGAAGTAGATAATGACACAAAGAAGTAGATAAAAAAACTCTAGCATGTGAAGATGAAAAGAAAAACAAACTTTCAAACATTTTAAATATTAAAATGCAGTTGATTACTTAAGATGCTCAGGAGAAAGTATAGTAGAAGAAATCCCCTTGGGACAGGTGTGAGGTGCTTCAGAATCAAACAAGATGGCTCACTGGTAATTTGCTGTATGAAAACAGTGCAGGTCCACTGAGGGGATAGTAAAAATGAAACAAGCAGTTTAATTTTCTGAAGGGATGAGTAAAATGCTTAAAAACAGTCCAATGATGTAAATCCGTAGACAAGTGAAATTGAGCTCCCTTGAAATTTCTAGTAGTCCAAAATTTATTCAATTCATACCCGATATCTTAAAGGGGCCACAGTCACACCACCAACAGCCCATTAACAATCAGTCATAAACACCATGTGGAAAAGAGACTGTAAAGACCCGAAAAGAAATCTTCGTAAAATTGAAACATGCCAAAATATTACCAAAAGATGAACACTTTCATCTTAAAAGTTGAAAACATCCTCAGATGGATTGAAACACCAGCCCAACCCCTTTATATAAGCCTTCTTTCTTTTTAGTACTTTACTGTCTCTTTTCCACATGGTGTTTATGACTGATTGTTAGTGGGCTGTTGGTGGTGTGACTGTGGCCCATTCTGATATCGGGCATGAAGTGGATAAACTTTGGACTACTAGAAATTTCATGTGAGCTTGATTTTAATTGTTTACAGATTTACATCATTGGACTGTTTTAAGCAGTTTACTCATCCCTTCAGAGAATTAAACTGCTTGTTTCATCTTTACTAACCCCTTGGTGGACCCGCCTCATTTTTACATAGTTTGTTTTTTAGTCTTCTGCTGTTATTAATTTGCTGTAGTAAGGCTCTGACAGAATCCAGACATTGACCAATGATTTATTAGGGGTAGTTCAGGTTAAGACATACTACAGAAGACATAAATATTGATATGTGTAAATGGTTGAGGTTTACCATTCTGTCTATTTTCCTTAAACAGCTTATTCCATTTAATCAAATTTTACATACTGAGTACCATGTTGCCATTTTGACAAATTCAGGAAGCTTTTAGTTGTTTGATGAGAACACTCATGTGGGTGCCCTGAAAAAACATTGAGTAATGCAGAACATTTGTTGTATGTTTTTTATGAAAATACAATTTGGTCGAGTAAGAGCTTGTCCTGAAGAGGTATGCATTTAATGTTTGCTACAGTAATACAGTGATGGGATGACAAATTGAGATTAGTGGTAATTGGCAATCATCATTTAAGTCCTTGTGAGTTTGTTGATGGTATCTTTCAGATTACTTTGACTGATTACACTTGGAGTAAATGAGTTTTTAGAGTTGCAAAATGTGATAAAGTCTGGCGTCAGTTATAAAGAATTGGTTTGCTTTGTATAAGGCACTTAGCATGCTCATAGGCTGATAGGACCATAGGTTGTTCATAGACTCATAGGTCCATAGGTGAGTACTAGGCTATAGGCCATTTTAATCATAGTCAGTTTCCATTTTTGTGTTTGAATTAACCTATCCCACTTGGATACACATTGACCTTACCCATGACATGGTCGATAATTATGTATTACACCTAATGAGAATAACTACAATCACTATAGATAATTTGAGGTACCCCAGAATAGGATAAAGCATTTAGGACCTGCCTGAAAAAAATAATTTATGAAGGATGGTGCTGCATACTGTGCTTCACTGGAACTTGCTGGAACCAAAGTCTTTTCAAGACACAAAAAGTCTTGTTGGCTGTTTACTGCTGAATCAAAGCCTGGTTATCACACAGAGTTTTGCATGACTGTATTTGCAATCTGTTTAAAACACAATGACTTGTTACCTGCACTGATAAAAAAATATATTTTGCAGCACAGTACTATTTTACTGTAATTACAGTTACTAATAAATAACTTATTCTTGTAACAAATGACACATACTCTTCTGTCAGTTTGTAGCATAAATGTGCAAAGATTTTACTCTTGATTTGAATGGAAGATTATAACTGCTTTTCTAATACAATACCTAACAACAAGTGTGTTCGTACCAATACTAACATAGTTTGATTTACAGTTTTTATATACTCTTTTAGTCATGCACTTTAGATTCAGTTTTTCCTCTTGGTATTTTTGGGGCTTTTGTAGGAAATCACGTAATGTTTGTTTTTAGACTTTTCTATTGTCCTTCTGTGAAACCATACTTGTAAGAACTTCTGCTGATGTGAGAATGCACACAATATTTGTTTTCCAGAATTGTTTTCTTGCTGATTTTATTAATTTTTTGATACTTTGGGAGAACATGTGTTTGAAGGAAACAGCTTGTACTAAAAAGCCATGTCCATTGTAAGAGAGCATGTCCGATGTTTTTTTTTTTATATTGTGACAAACATGTCTTTCAGGAAATATTTTGTGTCCATTAATATATGTTTGTAAGGAAACATCTGTGAGACCACATCAAACTGTTCTGCTTTAGAGGAAAAAACATGTCTATTTATAAATAGCTTTGTAAAAGAGCACGTATTGCTGAGTTTATAAAAAAGCATGTTTATTAACAGATACAGTCAAAGCTATCTCACACAGAGCATGGATGCGCACTACATATTGCTAAGCTCTAGTTCTACATTTAAGCACTTATTTTACATTTTTATACCAGAATTGATTTTAACCTTTAGCACACTGTAACACTGCCTCTGTCCCTTAATAGTATAGGGGCAGTCCTGGGTAAATATTGTTTCCCATCCATGGATCCAAGTTGTGCTTGAAAATGCACAGGGATGAACTTTGTTTTATGTGGATGGGAAGTCTGTTCCAGTACAGTGGTGTCCTCTGTGAGATATCCTGTCCCTCCAAACCATTCTGTTGATATTACAGAAGAGGTTTAAATCCATAGACCTTGTGGTGATTACTTCTATTCGCAATGTTAATATACTCATTGAAAGAGAGATTTTTATCAATCATGATGCCAACATATTTCAGTCAGTCTGTTTCGTTACATCCTGCATTCTTGCTATTTTCAGGCAGTTCTATGCTGTGACATGCAGAGCTATGGCATTTGAATCCAGCAATGTCCACACTAATTAATGTGTTAGGCATAGCCATATTACTTTTAAATCCTTACAGCTGAAATCAAGTAATATATAATGGTCAGGAACTATGATCAGATGATCTGCACTGCTGACCACA